>NC_056738.1:87962829-88262829 GCF_019279795.1 Protopterus annectens | reverse complement strand
GAAACTGAATACACTAATGTTAAATTTCTTATGGGCACCTAATAGACCTAGGATTGCATTAAAGAAACATACTAATAGCTGGTCTCAAGGGGGTATTTCTTTTCCAGACTTTAATTTATATATTATCTATTCTATTATAAAAGTTATTACTTTATTAATAGATCGGTCATATGTCGCAAAATGGAAAGATTATTGGGAGCTAATTAGTATGCACTTCATGAAAATCTCCTTAACACATAAAAATATGATTATAAATAACTCCATGTTGTGGTTGCTAAAGGAATTTTGTACTTCACCTATTACACGTAAACATATGGTCTGTTACCCATTAAATATTATTATTAGT
This sequence comes from Protopterus annectens, assembly GCF_019279795.1. Classification (NCBI taxonomy): domain Eukaryota; kingdom Metazoa; phylum Chordata; order Ceratodontiformes; family Protopteridae; genus Protopterus; species Protopterus annectens. The sequence continues at coordinate 88,262,483 of NC_056738.1, read as the reverse complement.
TATTGTAACTTTATATTCATGCACCCTAAGTATAGGGAATGGAATTTTATTGTATTCCCTATAATTTATACTCAGGGTATGCTTATGTCATCTACTTCTGAAGGAGCTCATTTAGCTATAGATAATAATCTAAAGTACTGGTATCAGCTGATATCTGATAATAAAGTTAAAAATCTAGATTTCTTAAAACAAGAATTTGATCTAAGAGAAACTTGCTGGTTAGAGGTTCAGATCTTTAGACAACATCTCATTGATAGAATAGATCTAATGTCTATAACAGTTAAAGAATCTATTCCAAAACTGATTGATTACTTGATAATAAATTTACAGCATAAAGTTTCTGATAAAGGTAAACTTTCATATATACATAAAATTATCAGACAAGAAACTTTTTACAATGTAGATTCATACTGGAATTATTTCACCTCTATTAATGGGGACCCACCAACTCAACAAGATAAACAATATATATTGGAATCTGCTTATAGAACTACATCTTCCATTGTCTGGAGACTTTATACATGGAAATTTTACATAGATCTTTTATACACCTTTGATGATGAATAAAATTAATAATAAAGATAATCTATGTAAGAGATGTAATGTAGAAATTAATGCTGACTGGGCTCATATGTTTTATGACTGTATGAAGTTGAAAGAATACTGGAAGTCAATTAATGAATTTTGCAGGCTCTTTTTACAGATAATTTCATTATTTCTAAGTCTCTTATATTATTCAACACACCTGTACCTCAATGTGTTAAAAGATTAAGCTTCCCTTGTTATGGTCTATCCTAGCAGTGGCTAGGAAAATAATAACTAGAAATTGGATTTCAGATACACCTCCTTCGTTCAATGAATTTAAAATGTTATGAATATAATGTGTCATATGGAAATAAGCACAATTAGAATGAGAACAACTAGAAAAACATCACATTTTATTGTATGGGATAATTTACAAAATTTGTTAAAAAAATTCTAATTTCAATAGCACAGTATTTTAGTTTAATTAATTGATCTGATTGTAGTGGATGTCTTTGTAAATACTTTAGTTGTTTTGTTGAATATTATAATAATACCTATTTTAATTATTTGTATAAAATTGTTATGATATTTCTCTTATATGTTAAAACAATAAACTTGTTTTGAAAAAAAAAAAGAAAGTATTTTAAGAACTAAGCCAACATGAGAAAGGAGATTTCACCAGTATGGATGACTGCAAGTAGGGGTACAGAAGCTAGGCAAGAGGAAGTAAAAATTTACTGGAGAAAACTGACAAAATAACCAAGGTATTGGGAGGAAATAACCAGAGAGGGAGAGTGGGATGAGACCAAGAAGACATTTTGACTGCAAACTATAGACTGCCTTCCCTACCAGGGATTGATATCAGAGTATAGACAAAGAGAAAGGGATAGGGGAATCATAAGTGAAGACCTGCTGTGATGGGAATTTATTAAAATCTAGAACAGAAGCGGCCATCAAAAAAGGGATAATTAGTATGTTGTATAAAATATTCCACGATACCTGTAAGAATCAATTAGAACAGGTTAGAAAAGATTGGAAAGAGGGAGTGGAAAAGCAGTTTTCAAGAGATCAATGGGAAGACATATATATGGCTCCCAAGTGTGCAACAAAATCTAAAATGTTGAGAATCTTTGCTTGAAAGTGTTTGCATATATATTTTTATTTCCCCAGTAGACTTTAAAGAATTTTTAGGTTTGATGAGAAAGAAGGAGATAACTAAGAATGTGTGTTTTGAGAGTGTAATGAGCTGGCCTATTTAAAAAATTCCCTATAGAATACTCTTTCAGAAATATTGGGTGAGCAAATGGCTGTAATTAAGGATACGATTTTTTTTGAGCTGGCACATGGGATCTGAATTGCATAGACATTGTAAGGCCTTATTAATTTTAATTCTGTTGGCTGCCAAAAAAAAAAAAAAAAAAAAAATTACTATAAATGGAAATCAGCGTATAAACCAACTATATTTGTGAAGTACTGAATATTACAAAAGAGAAAAGAACTAGAAGATCGATCTTTAGAAAAAGAAAGGAGCAAGTTACATAGAAATAAATGGATCCTTTACAACAAGAATTTAAAAAAAATCTTAAACTACACCCAGCCATTAAACATAAAATCACTATCATACAAAAGATTTTCAAGTCATTAAGTCTGTGTTGTGCATTCACTTCCCTACAACCAGTCCACCTTAACCCCAATCTCAAAATTAATAACATTATGATTAACCTAAAAAAAATAATCCTCTCCTCAAGAAACTAACCATCTCTGATATATTTCCCTTCAATAATAATACTATCACTGAAATAAGGACACAATTAAAGCTCCCTAAAAGCTATACAATTATTTTAAGGCAAATTCGAGACCTTAGCTGATATATCATAGACAATTCTGATATCAACGCAAATGACATCCAAACCTGCAAAACCATATGGAACCGCGTATCTTCAAAAAAAAAAAAATGTTATCTAACTCTTACAAATTTATTCTATCAATCAAAACGCAAAAATACGTTCTTTATTCTAGTTACTGGAAGGAAATAGCTCCTTCAATCACAAACAAGTATCTCAAGTGATACAGCTTACCTCCACACTTATTCCCCTTAAAAAACTTAAATATATACAGATTATGATACCCATGTCTGTCTTACTCATTCTAAATAAAATATACCCAACCACCTATCCATTCTGCCCCTACTGTGATAATAACAAGGCTAATCTACTCCTCATCTTCTGGAGCTGCAAGTGCACCTTTCAGCTATAGTGCTCACTTAGATTCCAACTAGAAAAATTGGGTTATGAAAAAGCAACCTTATCTTGGAAACTAGCTCTCCTACACATCACTCCCTCTGGCCTGACTAAACTACTAACACGTATATTAATAACACTAGTTTTGTTACTTAAATACTACATAACATTACATTGGAAGGATAGAGAATCACTCACCTGGGAGGGTTTCAAACAGTTAGCTACGAAATACCGACTAACTCACAAATATTTAACCTACACTCAGAAATTCCACACCCACTTTACAGAATTTTGGAAATCCCTTTTTCAACACATTCTAATTTGAAGTTGGTATAATTAAGGATTGACTTTTGGTATATGTGTAAATAGTTGTCACTATTTTGCTTTTATGTTTTATTAATCAGCAATGTATTCACTGGTCATACTACTACCTGTCAGTTATCGTTATGCTCATTGTATATGTTTTCATAAAAAAGAAATAAAAAATGATTTTGCACAAAAAAATAAATAAATAAATGGAAATTTGTGGACCAGTACATGCAGAATAACATATTCAGGAGTATGAGGAGTGATGTTTAAGTGAAGGCAGGAATCCAACAATTTATGTAATTTTGGACTGATGATAATTACAAGAAAAGATATGTGATGTATAATACATGTAAATGGAAAAATGTTAATATGATTTGTTTCCTTTTTTGTTAATGTATGTTTGCCTTTGTCTTAAAAGATTTAATACAGGTGTTTAAAACTAGATTAATTGCTTTTAGGTGTAATGAGCTTGTCAGCAACGAGAAAAAAAAAAAAGATCTGATGTCAGTTTTCAGTGCAGCTCTACAGCACCCATTTTAAAACTAAAGGCTTTACAAAGGAAGAAAGAAGACTGATCAGGCTATTTATTTATTTTTATGTATCTTTGTATGGTAATTCTATATTACCATACAAAGATATACATATAATATGTATACATTCTTTAGTATATTTATTGTTGATTTTATGTTCTTAACAATAATATTAGACTAATTTATGATGGATGTCAATAATAATGTGTGTCCAATGAAAGAAGTGGCAGTATAAAAGGATGTGATGTAATTCTCTGAGTTGTCTGATGAAGTTTAACCTGGTTTTAAACAAAAGCACTAACCGTGTTTTATCTTTTGGAATAAAGTGATTTTTTTGGATTACTTTCTGGTTTTGTATTTTGCAGCTGTGGAGGCTTGGTTCATTTGCCATTTTATTCAGTTTGTCATTTGGAGATATCCTTAAAATCCTGGAACAGAGAGGTGGCTGGAAGCCCAGCAACCCTTCGTCCAAAGAGTCTGTATTCCTGGAGGTGTTCGGTACTGGTCCATCTATCTCCTTGGAGAGACTGCCTGCTGACAAGCTCATTAAGTTGATCTCTTGGCAACATGGAAGGATCCTAACATTATTGAATCAATACCTCGGATACCTGACAAAGTTATGACACTGGAGGACAAGCAGTTTTGGGCAAAAGGGGTGCCTGTTGATGCCATGGTCGTGGCGGCAGCAACTAAGATGGAACTTGCTGAGGAGAGTTCCACTGTTCATTGCCTCAGCAAGGAGTCTTGGGCAATGGACAGGTTTGGGAAGCGTATCTATGCTTCAGTGACCTTCACCTTAAGGTCACTTAACTATCTGGCAGGTTTATAAGGTTACAGAGAGACCTGATTAAGAAACTTTGACTCCCTCTCAGGATCTGTTTCTGAAGAAAAACAAGCATCTGTGACTTCTTAGTTGGCTACCCTGCAGTCGATTGCCAATTCTTCCATGAGACTCATTTCACACATGGCCAAAGGAACCTCAAGGGCAGTGGATTCAGGCATTTCCATAAGGAGACATGCTTGGATGCACTTATGTGATTTTGTGGAGCCCTTTAAGTGTTCGTTCATAAATGCTCCTTTTGACAGCATATCTTTTTTTGGCCCCAAAGTAAAAGACACAGTATACAGGTGTGAAAAGGATGGAAAGACCCTATCTGCTGTGGGCTTATGTTTTTACATCCCTCAAAGACACTTTTCCAGTGGAAAAATGTAGTTCAAAAAGTCCCAGGGACCTTTCCAAGATACACGTGGAGGAGATTTCCCTGGGTAGAGGGGGGACTCCAATGGTAGATGCTGCCCCCATGGCAGAGGTGGCCTGTAAAACCAAGGGTCCAGACATACTTTCTTTGGCAGACACTTCTAGTGCACCTGAACAGAGGCCCTATTGTCACCCTCTGGAGGTTGATTATCCCTGCACCAGAGAGCCTGGCTAGAGATAACAACACATGCTTGGGTGCAGAGGATAATTTCCAGAGGTTATTTAATACCTTTTTTCACTTCCTCCTCCTCCTCTTCCTTCAAAAAAAAAAATCACAGATGTTCCACCCAATCAGAGGGAAGAGGCAGGAATTTAGGTACTAAAGTTGCTAGAAAAAAGAGTCCTCCAAGGGGGCCTCCCCAGACGAGATAGAATCCAGAACTTACTCAAGATTCTTTTAGTGCCAAAGAATACAGGGGACTGGAGACCAGTTCTGGATCTCAGCAACTTAAACAAGTCAGTTTGACGCACTAAGATCCAGATGGTCACAGTTCAGTCCATTCTTCCTTTTTTGGAAAAGAATGACTGGATGTGCTCGATAGACCTTCAGGATGTGTGCTATCACGTAAAGATGAACAGATGATTGGGAAGGTTTTTATGCTTCTGGCTGGGAGCCAGATGTTACCAGTTCAGAGTTCTGCCGTTTGGTCTCACCACAGCCACCAGGGTGTTTACCAAGTGCATGGCAGCAGTAGCAGCTCACTTGAGACTGCAAGGATTCTGGCTTTTTCCATATCTAGACGACTGGCTCATTTCCGCCCCGACCAGGCATCAACTGATAATGGGAAGAGAAAAGGTTCTCCTAACATGCTGTCTTGTGGGGATAACCATAAACTATGAAAAGTCTCATCTAGAACCAACTTAAAGCTTAGAGTTTATAGAAGGACTTCTTGACACAAAATCAACCACAGCTTCACCACCCCCCTCAGGAGTTCAGATAATACGATCGCAAGTCAGAAAGATAATCTTCAGTACAAAAATTTCAGCCTGCTTGGTCCTGTAGGCTCTGAGATCACTGGCGGCAGTAATAACATTAGTACCATTGGTCAGATTTTATATGAAAATCCTTCAGTGGATGCTTGCCACTCACCGGTGTAAATGTACATTTAGATCTTAAGTTATTTAACATATTAAAATTGTTGTTGATGCCCCAGACTTAGAGGCCACCACCTGAACCAGCTGTTTGTCTCCTTTATAACAGCTCTGCCACATGTGATGGAATTCCATTTCCATGCAGAGAGATTTATTTTTCATCATAGATTTGGACCCTTACAGGCTATTACAGAAGAATTGTCAAGGCAATATGCATGCATCTCATATACTATCCTAAGTTTTTTTTTGGTGGAAATCATCAGGCCAAAGTCAATAAACTCTTTCTTTTTTTCCCATTCCCTAGTTGTAATAGGATGCGCAATGATGCAAGCATCTGTCTTTCAGAATATGCAATCACACATACAAATAATCACATACACACACACCATCTCTGTATGCTCAGGATCCTTAGTATGCCAGCACATATCACTGTAATGTCTAAGAAGTGTCCTTTTCTCTCCCTAATACAGCTGATCCTTTGAGGACTGTAAATGTGTTCCTGCACCCTGCTCATTTTAATTTCTGCATTAGTAAGATAGTCATATTTACAGTGCTTGGTGGCTCGTTGTATTATTACATAAGGCTGAAGTCTGAATTAAGGCAATAGAGTCAAAGTCAGATACTTGAATCTTGCTCAGAGTAAAAGTTTACTTATGCTTTTTTCTCTCCTTCTTATGCATAGTTAATGTGCAAGTGTAAGTTATTTTCGCCCTGAATAAATTTTCTGTTGAGGAACATGTGATTCTCCGTGTAGTTATTGAACTTTTTTTTTGATTTCATGGTTATGCCAGCAACTGTTATTTAACATACTTTGTTGGATAATTAAATGCAGAAAATTCTTGGAATTTTTTTTTCTACTGATCACAAGGGAAGCCATAAATCGGATTCAGAAAATGATGTCATTATCTCATCTGTCAGAAAAGTTACAAAACAAATCTTTTAAAATGATCTCTTATTACCTTGACAAGTGTGGTCACTTGAACATATGTCAGCAAAATTTTGTCACTCAAAGAATGCAGTTGTCTCTTACACTATAGAGTATGTTATTCCAGTATATATATATTGCTTCATTTCAACAAATCTTTTGTCAGTTACATTTTTGTTACTATGAAGACAGAGTGTTCACTAATGATTGTCAGTCTCCAACATATAAAGATTTATCATTATCGAGCATATCTGTGCAGAGAACTTAAGCTTTGAGCTGTTAAAGAGTTGCTTCCTGTGTTCACTGTACAAGGTTTGATTCTTTTTTCCATTATTTACCTGCAGTATGACTCGGAGCAAGTCAGTTAATCAGATGTTGCTCCGTGGTTTCCTCCTGAAAAGGGACAGTTTGTCCAGTGGCCTTACCCTGTGAGTTAACAAATAGGAGAAAATAATAATAATAATAAAAAAATATCTGTGTAAAATTAACAGGGAGCAGAACAACTTGCCTAACTTCAGTCTAAAACTACAGTAGTAGCTTATTATTTTATAAACTGTGATTTCATTCTTTTCTGAAAAAAAATGCAAAGTAACAGTTTCAGTAAATGGCTGTTTTATTTTGTTAATAATCTTACCAGATTAATAGCAGGCATCAGAAAGTGTCAATGTCCTTAGTAAATATCCTTGAAATCTAATGCCTATTCAATGTACCTTATTGTTAAATTGTTACATATAATTGGTTAACTGTAAGGGTGTAGACAAGGTGAACAAGAAATATTTTGCAGGCACAAAAGTCTAAGGGCAGAATTTAGAATTTACTGTGGCATTATAAACCCATCAGAAAAAAATATGCCATTGCTTTGCACTTTTTCAGTAGAGGCATTTATTTGAAAATGTTGTACTTAAAATAATTTGTTCTTCAAGTGCTTACAGTTAAAATAATTATGTTTCATACTACAACATTAGAAGAACTATACATATATTGCTTTTAAGATACTGTTCATACAGTATGTTTAACCTGTGATATCAACTAATGTAGATTATGCCATTGCTAAGTATAAGAAATCTCATTGCTAAAACTGTAGCTGATATTGCCCTTTTGATTCATTCCTCAACTGATGGTATTGGATCTTTCTCAGCTGCTTCTACCAGATCCTCGGATCCAAACTCTCAAGCTCCTCCCTTTACCCACAATGCCCTGTCCACTCCTAAAATACCTCAGATTTTGTTTGCCACAGTATCGCTTAGATGAAGATCCTCTTGCTCTTGAGCTATTAGTGACTTTGTTAGGTTAAACAGTGAGTTATTTTAAAAATGTTTCTTCCTTGATAGTCTATTGACTGATTTCTGTCACCTTCCTCTATTAATTTCCTTTGCAGTCTCCCTTTGATGTTTTTACAGAAAACTCAGTATTTCTATTTAGTACCATTGCTGGTACTTTGCTGTATTTTTCTGTCCTTTTCCTACCCCTTTTAGGGCATTTCTTGTCTACTATTGTTGGTAGCTTTTTCCTATCTTCCTAAAAAAGAAAAAATATCCATGGCCTTTCTTTTTCTTTCTTTAGGTATGCTAGGATGGCTGATAAACCAACTGATTTCAAGAACTGCATCATTTGTAGGCACAAAATACCTAATTCAGATGCATACAGAAAATGAATATACTGCTTGGGCAGTGCTCCTTTAGATACAGATTGCTCCATATGTGCTGGCTTCAACTCCAGGGCTCTCACAGACAGATGAAATAACCTTTTTTTGAAGGGCCTTCTCCATTCCCCTTCTTTGTCCTTTGTTTTAGCTGAGGCTCAAACCCACTCAAAGAAGACTGACAAAGGGAAGCCCGACTCGGCTCCCAAGGATAAAGACTCTAGAAGGAGATAGCCAGATCCTACACTGTCTTCCGTTCCTACCTCAGAGACACCCCAAAAGTATCAAAAAAGTTGGATCCATCCACTTCAGACACCTCTGCTCTGAAATCTAAATCTCCTTTGATTCAGTCATGTCTTACTTTACTGGATCCGATAACCTCTCTACTCCCTTCTTCCTTCTTGCAGGAATCTCCTTGCATGCACTGTAGACCACCTCTTCTCTCAGAAGTTCCAGGAGTTTGTATTTGGCTGAAGTGGATAGGTTGATGAGAAAATTCCTCAGAGCTCAGATCCAGAAGGGGTAATCTCATCTCCATCTCCCATCGAATCCGTGAGCCTGCCTATCATGAGTTCCCCTTTAGTTTCCCCTTCTCTGATCCAACTTGCTGATTCAGAGCCCTCAGATCCAAGATCCCCAGGGGTGTCCTCACTGATTCCAAAGACAGTTATTTTTTTGACTCCGGAACCCGTGGCTGTCAGAGCCAATGCATCAAAGCTGGATCTGAGGGACCAGAGTTGACTCTGAAGTTATCAGAGCCATCCCTGCCCCTTGGAGCTTTGGCTGTGGACAGCTCAGGTCCGACTCCATCCTCGGGTGGGATGCTTACAGGGTTTCAGGGGCCAGCAGTTCAGAAAATGTTAGCTCTGCTGCCATTGGGTTCAGTCTCCTCTAAGTGCTCTGCCTTTGAGATTGTGGAGAGTGCTTACTCTTTACTTAAAGAAAGGACATCCCTACCCCTCTTTGATCAAATCAGTCTACCTCCTTTGGGTCTTTGCACTGAGCCTTGTTTTTCCATCCCACTGGGGCAGCCAGCCCATCCAAGTCTCCATTCAGTCCTTCGGGACTCCGTGTAACACTTCTGGCATCTCACCAGCCCATCCTGCAGATAAGGTCCCTCAGAAGAGAACATGTAAGAGGAGACACGTAGGATTCCCCTCAGGAAACGCAAAGGAAGCCAATTTCGATGAAGGGGAAGGGTCCCCCAGATCTCCACCTGAAGATCTCATTTGGAGACATTCTTGAGCTCTTAAAGATGAAAGGATGGTGGTGTTGTAACACCCCTTCCCAAGAGGAGTCGATGTTCCTGGAGGCTTTCAGGTCTGGCCCGACTGTGTCTTGGATGATCCCCCCCCCCCCCCCGACTGATGAACTTTAGACCTCGATTCTTGCTGGGCGTGGAAGGAACTGGATACTGTAGAGCCTATCCCTTTTTGCCTTGTCAGATTTGGTTCCCCTTCCTCTAGCCTCATCTTCTGCATCCACCCTGGATACTGGATCCCAATCCTGACCTTCTTTCTTACGTTAAAGGTATGACTCATCCAGACTTAGCAGGCCTCAAACTGACCACATGGTTTCTCCAGTTCCACTGATTTCTAGACAGCCCAGCCTCTCCTCTCTGGTCTGTTACATTTTGTTATCTTCTCAAAAAGCTTATACAAGAAAGATTTACAAAAGTAAATGGAAGACATTTGTGTTGTGGACCCTTAATAGGGATCTGGACCCTTTTTCTGCCCCTGTACCAGTTGTACAAAAGTAAATATAATAAATTGTCCTCCATACTCAGTTGTTGCAGTCAGCCTTGAGGGGTTTGAGCCATAATTTCTCTTCCTTCTTTTGCTACGTTTTAATTTTACATGTCCCCATTGTTGTGATCTGATCAAATACAAGTCATTCCATGTATGCTATTATCTAGGCTGTAGTGCAGTTGTCCAACATCAGACATATCAAAGTCCATTTGATTAAGACTAACAGAATGAACAGGCTCGTGATATAAGTATTTTTCATAAGTAGACAACACCTCCATATACCCCCTCCCTAAGACAATAATCGTTAAAGTCACCAGACCTTAGAGGTATACTATAAGTTTTTCATTGCAAGCATATTTGATCTGAAATTACTTTGATTTATTCTTTGTACAAGCATACAAATACCAGTGCAGTAAATTTATGACAGGAGCCTATATGTATTTCTGAAATGAAGGTGATTCTAAATAAAGAGTGGGTAAGTGTGGAATCTAAATTAATAGTTTCATTCATGTCATTCAGAAGTGAAGTTTGGCAGTCCGATGAAATGACTGCTGAATATATCAATCTAGAAGGTAGAATGTCACTTCAAATCAAATGAATCTCTGTTTTCAAAGATAGCTATTCTATACATTAGAATGTTTTATTCAAAAATTCAACTGGCAAGTGAAAAAATATTCCAAGTGTAAGAGGGGTGCATTTACTTTAAGACTACTCTGAAAAATAGTTATCAAAACATTTCATCTACCAGGATAAGTATGTGCATGTCTTTATAATTCTGTAACCACCACAACAATAAACACATTTCATCAACTACACAATTAGTCACACACACAAACATTTGAATCATTATTAAACGCAAGGTACTTTTATCCATTTCTTGAGGTACACACTTCAAAGCTTCACATTACGTTGTATATTTTTACTACCAATCAGGAAAGTAACATTAATAAAATCACATTGCCAATCAGTACCAGTAATACACAGGAAGCACACATATGCACACATGTTAATTTGCACATACCTAAAACACTTTGCCTTTGCAACTCTGTTACTTAAGCTCCATGGTTACACAACCACCACTACAGTGCAGTACCATACAGCTGCATTGTAACTGACCACAGTACAGTTAAAAAATATATATATATATATTGTATATTATATTATTATAATATTATTTATAATTATATATGGTTTACATGCATTTGGTCACGCGACCGAAGGTCAGTCCGTCAGAATTCCAAACCTAAATGTCGAATCTCGTAGACGTGAATGCTTATAATGTCGCGCACAATGTCAAATTAGAAATTCCCGATCGCACAACCGCTGCAACAAGCGCTACCACGGGTCGAGAGGGGGGTATAGTAGCCTGGCCGGTGTTCGGTAATGTCAGGTTTGACAGCCACAGCTTCGACATTCCGCGATCCTGGGGTTCTGCATTCAACATGTTTGCGATCGGACATAGGTCGTTCGCGCAAATGCATGTCTACCTATATATGTGTGTGTGTGTGTATATATATATATATATATATATATATATATATATATATATATATATATATATATATATATAGACAGGGCAGTGGGGCAGCGGTAGCATTGTTGCCTCACAACAAGAGGTTCTCCGGTTCAATTCTCGGCTTCTCGGCTGGGGTGTCTTCTGTGCAGAGTCTGCATGTCCTCCCTGCATTCATGCGAGTTTCCTCCAGGTGATCCGGTTTCCTCTCATGTTATAAAGACATGCATCTGAAGTGTTTCTCCCCGGGCCTCCGCTGAAAATTGGCTTCGTTCCAAGTCAGACTTTCCCAAATAACAAATATTAAATAAATATATATACATACACCCACACAGAAGTATCATCTATTGTATAGGTATGCTATACTTATTGTATTGTCGCCTTCTTTCTGAAGTGTGAAGCTTGTTTCAGTTTTTTCTATTTCCTAAGTAAATTTACATTAATGAAAAAATGAATGTCTCTGAATTTTGCACTAGAAGGTCCCAAGACAGAATATTGATTACTTTTATCTGCAGCAGAACACCACGAGAAAATAAAACAAAACATATTTTAAAAATATATGACCTTCAAAAAATCTAAGGCATAAGAGAGATCAGTAAGTGCTTCATGTAGGTCAATGAAAATGATACATTAAAATGTTGTGCATATAATAATGGCCATAGAATTGATTGGAATTGGAGGTGGAGTCATTTTTTGAAAGGGAAAGAGAAATGGAGAATGGGGAGTAAGACAAAATAAGAAGGTATGGCCTGAGCTGGAAATGTTGAAGATGAAAAAAGTGATAAAATAATATAATATTAAAGAAGTAAATCTGAGTTAGGATTTATTTGTATGATTTAAGGCACCTTTCAAGATTGTTACCTGTTTTTGCAAAATGTTTGGAAGTAAGTGAAGTTGTTAACTTGTGATGTGATGCCATGCCACCATTAAACAAATAAACTGGGATAATTTGACGTAAAGCATTCAAGGCATATAGGCACATAGTATGTCTAGTAGAAGTTGGTTTCAAAGAAAGACCTAAAAAGAGAAGCTTGGAACTTTGGTGTATTAAAGGCACATATTTCCTGGATTTTATTAAAATTAAAAATGGTACTATGGACAGGCTTCATTGCAAAGTCATTGGGTATAGAGAGAGCCTATGTGTTGCCATAAACTATGAATGAATAAAAGTATGTAAACCTAGAATTATTCAGATTCAGTTTGCCTTACAGTATGCAAAAGGAACAAATGCTAAGGGCAGATGTGGAATTAAGAAAAACAGTGTGCGAGGGAAAGTTGACTTACTTTCATTGATCATTATCTCTCTCAAACTATGTTACAACAGAGATTACAGTTTTTGGAAACAGTCAGGGATCATAGGGTAAGGAAAAGTAAATACAGACTGTTTTTTCTGTTCTTTTTATTTTTTAAGCCGTGATGCAATTGTTAATGATGTAAAATCAATGACAGCTAAGCAAAAGTGTTACCTAGTTGTAAAACAAACACATAGAAGGAATGGAGGTTATTGTTGTTGTTATGTCTTTCAGCTTTTCCCGGTTAGGGGTCGCCACAGCAGAACTCCAGTCCACTAATGATTGGCAGTAGATTTTTACGTGCCAAGTTGCCGGCCCTGACACACAACTTTCAGCGAAGGTACGCCCATTCACGCATGACTCCACACAGAAAACGCTCTAGCTGAGAATCGAACAGGACAACGTCTTACTGTGAGGTGACAACGCTACCGCAGCACCACCACCGCATCTCTTCTAAATCTGTAGATTATTTGAGCTCAGTGGAAGGAAAAGATGAATGGTAGGAACAGACTGACTAATCAGGATGAAAAGTGGAAACTATTTACGTGTTCTGTGGTTGGTGGGTGATGGCGTAAGAGGATGTAGTTGTGTGCTTGCCTGTAATGATCTAGTAGTTTGTCTGTCATTAAATATACACTATGACAGTTTAGTAGTGAAGTGTATGTATATATGTATGTGTGTGAGAGTTAGTTCAGCAGGCTGCTTACTTGCTTCAGCTGCAGTCAGGTGAATTTGCAGTGACCATTCTAGGTTCCTGAGACCACACATATTTTTTTCGCCTGGTGTCCTCTGGTGTAGTCCCTCCAGCCATCATGGACCAAAGGTTCAGCACATCCTTTGTGGCTGTTGGAGTGTCCTATGCAGCCATGTGAGATCCAGTCTTGTCAGTCACATGGAAGGAGCTGGGAATGCTTCTCTGCCTAGCGAGTCTAAGATACCTTTTTCCCTGAAAGATGTCCAGGGCAATGAGTTAGTCTCCTTTTAGGGAGAATTCTTTTTAAAAAGAAGCAGAAAGTTAAAAGAAACCCCTCCTTTAGAACTCAAAAAATGCGATCTGATGTTGTCAATTTTCATTCTATTCTCAGCTGTTGGGTTCGAATCTGATCCTCTGATCCAACCCAACCGTTACTTTTGCCCATGGCCACCAATAAACTCTCTCTAGCTCCTCCCTTATCCATAATGCACCCACCCCTAATGTACCTCAGATCTTGTTTGCCACTTTCACAGTTAGACGTAGTCGCCTTACGCTCTTGAGCAACTGATAAAATGATAAGCTTTTTCAATTTTTTATGCGCCAGTAATAGTTTATTCTGTTCCTTTCTATAAATCCTCCCTCTTCTTACACTTGGTGTAGTCTTAATTTCTACCATTGTTCCTAGCTGTTGTCCCTTTTTTCTTCTCTTTACACTAGTTTGGTGTAATTCTTTGTACCATAGTTGGTATTTCTTTCTTCTTCCCTTTTCCTATTTAAAAAAATCATTTTCTCTTAACCTTTTTGTATTTTGTAGTTTTAAGATGTCAGAAAAAGTCCCTTCTGGGTTTAAGAAGTGACAAAAGTGTGGGCACAAGTTGCTCACCAAAGCGCATTCTTTATGTTTTTATTGTTTGGGCCTGTATCACCTTCAAGTAGAATGCCAGGTATGTAAAAACTTTAATTCACGTGAAAAAGAGCTGGGATAATTTGAAGTAAAGCATTCAAGGCATACAGGCACATAGTATGTCTTCAGTAACAATTGGTTTTATAGAAAGATAGACCTAAAAAGATCAGCTTGGGACTTTAGTGTATTGAAGGCACATATTTCTTGGATTTTATTAAAATTAAAAATGATACTATCGACAGGCTTCATTACAAAGGCATTAGGTATGGAGAGAGCCTCTGTGTTGCCATAAACTTTGAATGAATTAAAGTATATAAACCTAGAATTATCCAGATTCAGTTTGCCTTACAGTATGCAAAAGGAACAAATGTTAAAGCAGTTGTGGCATTTGGAAAATGTGTGGGAGGGAAAGTTTACTTATTTTCATTGATGATTATCTCTCTCAAACTACATTACAACAGAGATTACAGTTCTTGGAAACAATCAAAGATCATAGGGTAAGGAAAAGTAAATACATACTGTTTTCCCTGTTCTTTTTATTTTTTAAGCCGTGCTACAATTAATATAAAATTAATGATAGCTAAGCAAAAGTGTTACCTAGTTGTAAAACAAACACATAGAAGGAATGGGGGTTATTATCCCTTCTAAATCTGTAGAGTCTTTGAGCTCAGTAGAAGGAAAAGATGAATGGGAGGAACAGACTGACTAATCAGGATGAAAAGAGGAGAGTGTTTACGTGTTCTCTGGTTGGTGGGTGATGGCCTAAGAGGATATAGTTGTATGCTTGTCTGCAATGTTCCAGTAGTTTGTCTGTCATGAAATATACACTATGACAGTTTAGTAGTGAAGCGTGTGTGTGTTTGTGTGTGTGTATGTATATATATATATATCTATATATATATATCTATATATATATATATATATATATATATATATATATATATATATATATATATACACACATATATCTATATGGGTACCTATTACTTCACCGACAAGTCAAAACAGCGACACTCACATGTTCGACTCCACATCATCGACACTTCATAACATCGATGTTTCAGGTAAGTGATCTTCCCCCTCACAGGACCCATGGTAGCACTCGTTTCTGTCTTTTAACGCGTAAGGTTTACGTCATTCTTCAAAATGTACCCTGACAGCGTTGTCCTTACCTTCTTAATAGTGAAACGAGTGCTACCATGGGTCCTGTGAGGGGGAAGATCGCTTACCTGAAACGTCGATGTTATGAAGTGTCGATGATGTGGAGTCGAACATGTGAGTGTCGCTGTTTTGACTTGTCGGTGAAGTAATAGGTACCCATCTATATATATATATATATATATATATATATATATATATATATATATATATATATATATATATATATATATATATAAGGGAGTCCCAGCATAAATTAAAATTTCAGATGGTCAGCTTATGCAAATAGGCATTTCCCAGAATTGGGGAAATGCCCGTTTCTCAGGGACTGTGCATATCTCAAAGTTAATGTATTTAATTATCAAAGGGTGTGGAGGGCAAGGACAGAGTTAGAGTTAGCGTGTACAACTAAGGTTACATAGTAATGTGTGCTAAGTTTAATCATACACCTTACCTTAGGAAAAAAACTTTCTGTAACACTATCAATACACAAGACAGCCGTGACAGTCACCATGCATGTATGCACACACAACACTGTATGTATCCCCTTACCCAACCCTTACTTTAACCTTAACCCACAAACACTCACATGCACACTAAATCTAACCCTTACTCTAACCCTAACCAGCAAACACTTATACATACACTAAACCTACCCCCTTACCTAATCCTTACTCTGACCCTAAAGTACACAGTTACACATGCACTCCCATCCCTAATAAATAGACACGCTTGTAGGCACATCATACACTCTTCTAAAACATTGATAACTCAGTCTGCAGTTTGCATAAAGTACCTTGCCCTACACAGTTGATCAAAGAAGCATTTACCAAAACGGAGTATAATTATATACGTGTTTATCGTTAAATCACTGCTGCAGTAGCCTAAGCTGTTTGAGTTATATCCTGACTTGGATTTAATGGCTGGACAGCTTCCAAAGCTTAAGGGCGCCTTCCATGCACCCAGACCATTAGTAGCTCAAGCTAGGTAAAAAGGAAAACAGTGTTTTGGGCCCCAAGCTCTTCACAGCTTTCCTATTCTTGAAGACTTCTCCTCTTGTGAGCTTTCAGGGATCAGTGGTTGGCATAATTTTTCCATGACTGGTAGATAAGATCCCTTTCGGAAAAACCTTCAGTGTTTAATTTTTAATGACTAAAACAGTACCTTGGAAAAGCACTGTTCATTTCTAGCTAGGCTATACTGTTTTGGGAACTTTCTCTTGACATATCTGTTATTTGAAGCAGTGTGTGCTATTTTGAATCCTTTTATTGTAAACTTTAGTTTTAAACAAGTTTACTTTTTATGGTTAAGAACTTGTAAAGTGTTTTTTGGGCTGGGGTACTTTGTGTTTGTCATTGTGTAATTTTTGTGAAAACTCTACTTCTTTGATACTTACCTTTTACTGATTATTGGTGAAATTGCTATCCATGTTTCAGGCTTCTTTCTCGGCTTAACCATGGAACAGCTTACTGGTTCCTTGTGTTTTTCTTCCTCCAGACACAAGAAAAAGAAAATTATTTTACAACCTTTGCCAGTTCAGCAGGCTGCTTCCTTGTTTCAGCCGCAGACAGATGAAAATGCAGTTGCCATTTTAGGTTCGTGATACCACACACATTTTTTTTCTTCTGGTTTCCTCTGGTGTAGTCCCTCCAGCCATCAAGAACCAAAGGTTCAACACGTCCTTTGTGGCTGTTGAGTGTCCTATGCAGGCATGGAAGAACCAGTCTTGTTAGTCTCAGTGAAAGGAGTGGGGAATGCTTCTCTGCCTGGCTAGTGTAAGACTCCTTTTTCCTTGACAGATGTTCAGGGCATGAGTTAGGCTAGGGAGACTTCTTTTAAAAAAAAAAAAAAAAAAAAAAGCAGAAAGTTAAAGGAAACCCCTACATTAGAACTCATAAAACTGTGATCTGATGTTGTCAGTTTTCATTCTGTCCTAAAGTGTTGAGTTCGGATCCGATCCCCTAATCCAACTCGGCAGTTACTTTAGCCCATGGCCAAAAAGCTCTCCAGCTCCTCCCTTACCCATAATGCACCCACCCCTAACATACGTCAGATCTTGTTTGCCACTTTTACGATTAGACTTGGTCGCCTTCATCTCTTGAGCAACTGATAAAATTATAAGCTTTTTCAATTTTCTATTTTGTCAGTAATAGTTTATTCTGTTCCTGTCTATAAATCCTCCCTCCTCTTACACTTAGTGTAGTCTTATTTTTACCATTGATGGTAGTTGTCCCTTTTTTTCCCCTGTCTTTACACTAGTTTGGTGTCATTCTTTGTACCATAGTTGGTATTTCTTTCTTCTTCCCTTTTCCTATTAAAAAAAAAAAAACATTTCTCTTATCCACTGTTGTCTCTCTCTGTATCCCTGCAAGGTCTGTCTGAACAAAACCTCCTCTTGATCTACAAACCCAAAAGCAAAGTAGGGCAAAGCTACTCCCCTCCCCAATCTTGGAAAAACTTCCTCTCGATATCAGGAATATTAAGTACCCACAAAAATTCAAGACTGCTACCAAAAACTTTGTAAACAATACTTGGATCTGTCACTGTAATTACCCTCCATGACTCTTCCACCTACAACTCTAACCTTCACCTTCACTAACTCCCCTTACTTCCTCTCATAGCTATACTCTGGCTCTGCTTCTACATTTCTGATGCTATCTCTTTAATGAAATTTACATTTTACTCGTCTGAGTTCAACTTAAGTAAACCTTATATCTACCATCCCTATTGTAAGGGTATTTCTCATACATGTAACTGACCCACAATTATGGAGGGTATACTGCTTGATTCAGTGGGTTAAATTTTGTATATAATTTCTGTATGTAAATAATGAACATCATTGTGACGATTGGGGAGAGATGGGCGAAGGCTGCCAGCTTAGTCAAATAGAATTTGATACATAATTCTATCAACTGTATAAATAAATGTAAAATACAGGCTTGTGTTTTAAATGTAAGAAAACACTGTAAAATGTGAACTTCAAGATTGTTGCAACATTGCCATCTGCTGTAAGGAAAACCAAGCCAAGTATTTCAAATATGTCTTTTGAAATTGAAAAGATCTTATGAATCTCTTTAATGTTTTACAAGTCGGCCCCAGGGTGGCTGGATGAAGGTTTCATGTCCATTGTTTTAAGGCTAAAGTTTATGACCAGAATTTAGATGTGGAAGGTGCTTTATTGCTCTAGTTTCTGCTAGCGTGTATATGTGAAATGCCTCGTATTGTTGTAAGTTCCGAGCAGGTGTTAGATTGCTAAATAATGCAGTTTGTGGCCTGAGAACTCAGACCAGGTGTTAAGATGATGGAATATGAATACTGGAAAAACCTAAGTATCAAAAATGATGTAATTTGGGAAGGGCCTTAGAGACATGTTTGTTAGTAATGTTTAAATACTATTTCTCACAAGAGATTGGAAGCATTTTGATCTTGGATATCCACTTATCAGCACTCTTCCTTATGCTCAAATGTAAGTTTTAGCACTGTGATTTCTGGTAGGAATAGTTAAAGCTAGTAAAGATTAATTTGGTGTTTTTTCTTTGAAATCAGACCTGTCCTACCATATTATTTTAAGTTTCTGCATGATCTGTGAACTCTTAGATATTTCTGTGGTGTAGTAGTTTTGTCTTGTGTTTTAATTATTTATTATTAAATATTTTTAAAATCTTCTACCTGTGGCTGATTTGTGTAGAGGTAATCTCTAGAGTACAATGCATATTTATAGAGATTATTGTCATAGGCCACTCTAAAGTAAGCCTTGACTGTTAGTCATACTACCATTGGATAATAATATTGCACAGTAATAATTGGACACCCTTTTAAGGGCCTTTTAGTAGCTGATATTATTAACTGGGTGGTGGCAGTAATTACTACCGTATAGTCTGGATAAAGGGGCACAGCTGGAGAATCTGTGTCAGCCTTTCCCAGGAGTGTCTGTTAAGTTTTATAAATACTTATCTCAAAGTGTGCGTTACCTTCTTGGCAGGGACACGAAGCACTGGTTGGACAGAGAGGGTACTGGAGGTTCTAGCTTGCCCAGTTAGGCTGAGACCTGGACCCTATAGCTGTGCCAGTGGGGAGTCTTATTGGGGACCTGGTGAGCAATGGATCAGCCAGCCCCAGACTGACTGTGGTCTCTGTGTGCACTTAAGAGAAATTGTACTTTACTGTGTGTATTAGTTATTTTTTTCTTTTCTATGAGACGACCTCTCTGGTGTTAGTGGTGAGGATTGAGGCTCCTTGAATGCTGGGCCAGGGCACGGTCGTCACAATCATGATGTGCTTTTAGCTTTTTAAATCTTAATTCTTTTTATCTCTTAATGTATCACTATATTTACTGTTGTGCGTTTTGCTTTTTATATCTTACTGTATAACTATATTTACTACTGTTTATGTTTTAATTACTTGTGGAGCTTTTCTCCCCGGGCCTCCGCTAAAAAAGGGCTTTGAACCAGTCGGACTAACCCAGTCAACAAATGTCAAATAAAATAAATCCTTTTTGTATTTTGTAGTTTTAAGATATCAGAAAAAGGCCCTTCTGGGTTTAAGAAGTGACGGCACAAGTTGCTATTGTCCAATGCGCGTTCTTTATGTGTTTATTGTTTGGGCCCATCTTTAAGTAGAATGTCAGATATGTAAAAAGTTTAATCTGCGTGCCATTGCAGACCAAAAAAATAAACTTATCTTGAAAGGGTTACTCCCTGCATCTTTCTTTGGGGCTACTGCTGGAGCTCAATTGTACCAGTCAGAATCTAAGGAGCCTTCCAGTAAGTCTACTAGACCTTCAGGGTCCTCGGCTCCCTCATCCACAGAGCCGCCAAAGCAAAAACAGAAATTGGATCCGAAGGCTACCCTTACTGTATCAGCATCAGATCTGATAACGGCCTCCTTGAATCCAAAGTGTTTAGATCCGGGACCCTTACCAAGAACTAGATACTCACCCAGTATTGATCTGTTACCTTCCAGAGTACCTTCTTCGTTTTTGGAAAATCAGCACTCTTAAGTCCCCTTCCTTAGCTTTCTCTCATTCTTCCAGAAGTCTGACCGAAGCTGATGTGGATGGAATGATGAGGAGATTTCTTTTGGTGCAGATACAGATGGGAGTTCTCCCGTCTCAGGTCAGGAAGTCCTAGTTCTGTTCTCACTACTCCACCGCTCTCGACTCCTTCTCCAATCCGTCCATCCATTTTGGAGCCCATAGTTCCAAGTATGCCAGGACTCCGTGGATCGGATCCTAAGATATTTGTATCTTTGACTCCGAGGAAGTCTCTGAGTGCTCCGGCTGCAATGGTTTTGGAGCCAGATAACTCTCGGAGCTGTAGCTTCCCTGTCAACTCTGAAGTTGTCAGAGTCGTCTCTGCCCCTTGGAGCCTTGGCACTGGACAGCTCGGCTCCTGAAAAGTTATTTAAAATGAATGATTGACAATCTTGTCTTACTAAAGCTACCGACTGCAGCTCTGTGTTAGTGCCTAGTAATAATTAGCTGCTGTTTTAGTTCCTTGTAAAAAACAAAGTCTGGTTAGTGCACATAAACTTTGCAGACTGTTAACCTTCTCAGCAGTATATTATTATCTTTCTTGTGCAGAACTACTGAAATAACGTGTCTATATAACAGGTGACGCGTACAATACTGTGCAGCATATAAAATTTACTCTTTCAGAGTTACTTCTCATACAGCATGAAGGATCTCCAGTGTTCAGATCTAACAAGAAATCAGATCCAACATCATACACTTTTAATATCCTTTTTATTTGTTCTTCTATACCACCTGGATCTTGCTCATGAGAACAGTCTATTGTTTAATACCTTAGGAATTTGCAGTCTGTTACTTTGGTATCCCCTGATGTCATACAGTCTGTTGTTAAGCTACTTTGTGTTCTTGTTTCAAGGTGATTTACTGCGAATGTTTCCATATGAAAGTAGTTTCCCATACTTCCTGCACCTGTGTCTCAGGAAATTTCTTATCTGTAATTCCTTGAAGCTTGTTGCACACAAATGATATGCCTCTTTTAAGGAGTCGTCATTATTAGCCTTCTTCTCAATCTGTACCAGACCTGAACATTCATGTTACATTACAGATGAATGCTGTTTTTTATTTATTTGATTTTTAACTGAGAACAGTTTAACCCTTTAATATATGTATGCTAGCAAACAGAAGTGTATGCATCTAACTGACTATATTTTCCTACATATATTATAGCAACAAAAGTGTATATGCATCTAACTTACAAACAGATGCACATGCATTTATAAATATCTAAATATATATCTAAAAGCTCAGACCTCCAGCTTGGGTGGATTCCCCACGGGGCAGACGGAGCCGATGCAGAAGTCTGGCTTCTTGGCTCCATCAGCTGCTTTCTTCCCAAGGCATTCTGCCTTTGAGGTGGAGTTTTCTCTGCTTCAGCAAGATGAACAGTCTCTCCCTCCACGGATCTTCCCTCTGGATCCCAGATGTCTCTGCGCTTTCAACCACATCATTCTGCACCACAGGAACAGCCAGCTCAAAGTCTCCAGGCTACCCAGCAGGGTATGACAATCTCTTCCAACACTTCACTGGAGTATCCCACTGAGGAAGTTCCTAAGAAGAGGAAGTGCAAGAGAAGGCATTTGGACTCTCCTCAGGAGTCTGTCTTTGAAGATCCTGATTTCAGTGAAGGGGAAGGGTTCCCAAGATCATCACCCAAAGATGTTCCATTTAGAGACATCCTTGAAATCCTTAAGCAGAGTGGTTGTTGGTCCTCCAATAACCCTTGTCCAGAGGTATCGGTATTCCTGAAAGTCTTTGGAGCTGGCCCATCTACCTCCTGGGTTACTCTGCCCGCTGATAAGCTCATTGACTTGATCTCTAGGTGGGCGTGGAAGGAGGCTGATTCAGTTGAAACAATGCCAAAAAGACCAGATCAGAATCTGGCTTCACCTCTAGGTAAGGAATTCGTGGCGCAGAGGAGTGCCCATAGATGCTATTGTCATGGCGGCGGCCACCAAGAAAAGGATCATGCTGAGCAGAGTTCCTCTGTCCTTCCCCCTAACAGGAAGTTTAGGGCATTGGACAGATGTGGGAAGCATGCGTATGCACACTTTACAAGATTACAAAGGGACTTGATCAAGGAACTATCAAATTCTCTTTCTGGGACCACTTCTGTTGAGACCCAGACCTCTGTGGCCTCACAGTTGGCTACCTTACAGTCTTTTTCTAATTCGTCCCATGAGGCTTATCTCGCTTGCAGCTGAAAGTGCCTCAAGGGTAGTGGGTTCAGGCATTTCCATCAGGAGTCCTGCCTGGATGTACTACTTTGATTTTGCAGAGCCCTTCAAGTCCTTGTTTGCCAGTGCACCGTTTGACAGCATTTCATTGTTTGCCCCTAAAATTAAAGATACATTCTCCAGGTGTGAGAAGGATGGAAAGAGCCTCTCTGCAGTGAGCATACATTTTTTGACTCCTCAAAGACCCTTTTCTAAATATCAACAAGGTGGATGAAAAATGTGGTTCAGAAAGTCCCAGGGTCCTTTCCAAGATCCACATGGAGATAGTTCCCCCAGGGGCAGTGGGGGGAACTTCCTATGAATGAACAAGAATGCCCACGCAGCAGAGGAGGCCCGCAGAAACAGGGGTCCAGAGATTCCTTCTCCAATAGACCCTACCAGGACCCCTAAAGGAAAGTGCGATTGTCCACCTCTTTAGGCAATTGGGGGTTGATTATCCCAGCACCAGAGAGCCTGGCTAGACATCACAAAGGCTACATGGGTGTAGAGGATTATTTGCAGACATTATATAAATCCCTTTTCCTTTCCATCTGTATACAAATTTCCCAATGTTCCACCTGATCAGAGGAAAGCAACAGCACTGGAAATACAAAAGCTGCTAGAAAAAAAGAGTCATCCAAGATGTCCCACTAGACCAGATAGAATCCGGAACTTACCCAAGATTGTTTTTAGTGCCAAAGAAAACAGGGAACTGGAGACCAGTTTTAGATCTCAGTGACTTGAACAAGTCAGTTCGACACACAAAGTTTCAGATGGGGACAGTTCAGTCCATTCTGCCTTTTTGGGGTAAGGAGGACTGGATGTGCTCGATACACCTTTAGGATGCATACTATCACATAAAAATGAACAGACAATCTAGAAGGTATTTAGGCTTCTGGCTGGGAGCCACTCACTACCAGTTCAGAGCACTGCCCTTTATCCTCACCACAGCCCCAGGGTGTTCACTAAATGCGTGGCAGTGATAGAAGCTCACTTGAGACTGCAGGGATTCCGAATGTTTCCATACTTAGATGATTGGCTCATTACCAACCCGACCAGGGATCTACTAATAAGAACTAGAGATCAGGTACTCCACACTTGCTCCCATCTGGGGATAACCATAAATTACATCTCTCATTTACAACCATCTCAAACACTGGAATTCATAGGATCTGTTTTCAACACTGTATCAATGACATCTTCTTTTCCTCTTTCAAGAGTGCAGACTATCAGATTCCAGGTCAGGAAAATAATTCAGAGTACCAAAATATCAACCCAGTTGATTCTTTAAGCCTTGGGGTCAGTGTCAGCGGCCATAATTTTAGTTCCTCTAGCAAGATTTTATATGAGAATTCTTCAGTGGATGTTAGCAACACCACTTAATGGTCAATTCTTTATCAGTGCATGTCAGCCCAAATAATCACTCAGGCATGCAATACCTTTGGTGTTGGGTTTGATCAGATCAGGTTCTACAAGGCTGTCCTTTCATTCTCCCTCAGCCCAAGACTGTAGTGACCAGGGATGCTTCCCAGATTGGGTGAGGGAGGGGCACTTCCTGGGAAAACAGTCCAAGGCACTCTATCCCCCGAAGAGGCATATATGCATACCAGTGTCCTTGAAGTAAGAAAGGTGCCCTTAGCATTGCAGGCCTTCCAAGACTCTCTCCCTTTTGGGGCAATTGCAGTTCAGATGAACAACATGTCAGTAGTTTGGTACATCAACAAACAAGGGGGAACCAGGTCTTAACCCTTATATGGAGAAGCCCTCAGAATGTGGCAATGGGTGATCTCTTCCAACTGCTTTCTGACAGCAACACACATTCGGGGGAAGTCCACCATGATAGCAAACAAACTGCACAGGACCATTCTACTACCTCACGAATGGTCTCTCAACATGAAAGTGGCAGAAATAAATTTTCATCAATGGGGTCAGCGTTGCTGCGATCTTTTTGCATCTCCCCTAAACAACAAGTACAGCAGCTTCTTTGCCCTGATACCTCCAGCAGGGGAATAACCAAGGGATGCTGTACTCCACGATTGGCTCCCAGTCTCCTCTGTACCTACCCCCAACTCCCCTAATTCCCAAATTTCAGCCGAAAGCTGCCCATTTGAAGAGCAAAGTCATCCTCATTTCACCTTATTGGCCTTCACAGATTTGGTTCCCCTTCCTTTGGCCTCATCTACTTTACCTACCTTGGATTCTCGATCCAGTTCTAGACTTCCTGTCTCACCCAACAGGCATGACTTTTCCGGATATTTCAAACCTCAAGTTAACAGCTTGGTTTCTCCAATTCCTTTACTAGCCAGACAACCAATGCTCTCTTCCTCTGTCCGCCATATACTTTTATCTCCCATAAGGCGTCTACAAGAAATCTTTACAAAAGTAAATGGAAACGGTTTATTTTTGGGCCCATCAGAAACACATTGACCCTTTCTTAGCTCCTATACAAAATGTTCTTGAATGTTTGGCAACAATTTTTAATGAGGGAGCTAGCTCCTCAACAGTTAGAATTCAGTTAGCAGCAATCTCTAACTTTAATATTGGATTTGAGAATTCCTCCTTGGCTTCATCTAAGGTTTGTAAAGCTTTTTTGAGAGGCACTCTCCTGCTGAGTCCTCCCTGTAAAGATCCTACTCCACCATGGGATTTAAATTTAGTACTGCAGGCCTTAATTCATTTCCCCTTTGAACCAACAGCAAAATGTGATCTTAAATTCCTGACCTGGAAAACTATCTATCTAGTGGCCATTACCTCTGCTAGAAGAACTTCACACATTGTCCAGTAAGCCTCCCTACTTGATTTTTCATAGGGTAGAGTAACATTACTTATCAACCCTATTTTCCTCCATAAGGTGGTGTTAGAATCCAGTATTAACCGGTCCATTAACCTGCCAGTCTTCTTCCCTAAATTTGCAAACAAAGGAATATATGTTGCCTTTATTGGATGTCCACAGACAATTACGTTATTACTTACATAGAACAAAAGAAATTAGAAAGACAGATCAATTATTTTTGTCCTTTGCAGATTCTAAATTGGGCAAATCAGTTGCAAATGTAACTTTAGCCAGATGGCTGACATATTGCATATCATTTATCTACAAATTGGGTCTATCTCTACCAAAACCTTTAAGAGCCCATTCAGCTAAGTCCATGGCAACGTCTTCAGTGTTCCTGTCTAGGGCTTTCATGGATGATATATGTCCAGCTGCAACTTGGGCCAGTCCTCATACTATTATTACAAACTGGATCTGGCTTCGAGGGGACGAGCAGACTTTGGTCATCTGTGCTCAGGAATATCTTTACTTAGAGTCCATCCAGAATTTTAGGTTGCTGTGGACTCTGTCCGAGCAGTTGAGGATAGAATGAAAATTGACATCCTCAGATAAAAAAAGTTACATACTTACCATAACGTTCCATCTGTGTTGTCCATTTTCATTCTTCCTCAGCTTCCCACCCACCAACCCACCAACGTTTTTTTCATAGTAGCTTTCTGGAGAATGAGAGCTGATAAGGACACCACTGTCCATGTTGAGCTCCAGGTATGGTTTCTTCTGTCAGGAATATGATATTAGTACTTCTTACTTTATGTAAACCAGCAAACAAGGGGTTGGTTTATTATGTGTAAGGGAGGAGCTCGAGAGCTATTTGGCAGCCATGAGCTAAAGTAACAGATGAGCCAGATCTGAGTATCGAATCCAAACCCAACAGTTGAGGAAGAATGAAAACGGACAACACAGTTGGAATGTTATGATAAATACAGACATTTTTTTCATTGTATTTTTGTTTCTGGGCTATTTTAATGCATTAAAATAACTCTAAGTGCTTCTTTTAAAATGTTAATATGTTTTTCCACAAAATGGCTGTCATGGGGCCAGACATATTAGTGGGATCTTGTTTTTTTTACAGCACATCTTTATTTTGACAAACATAAAGTAATACAGTAAAACATTTGAATGCCTCCAAGTACATAGTTACAACATAAAATAAAACACCATCTTGTATTGTTATTACTTCATTGTTACTGTTGACAGCTACTAGACTTTGTATAGATTTTGGTGTTCATGTATTCAGAGCAGTAGTAATTAATCTTTATGAGACAGATGCAACATATTTCTGTCCTGATACTAGGGATTTTCCACAGAACATCCCCCCTGCATCTAACGGCTGTAGTCCATTAGCCTCCTTACCTTACTGAAGATTCTCCACTTCTCCAAATACTTCTAATAGTTTACTTTTCACCTCAGCCCAATAATCCCATTTTTTCAGGTGGAACTTACTAAGATTCCATTTTAACGCCTCTCTTTCCATCATGTCTAGCTTAATTATTGATCGAAAAAGATCACATTCTGTGGGTGTCTAAGGAGATTTCCGCTTTCTGGCTATCTGTCTTTTAGCTCTGGCTAGTATTTGGGGCCTCCACCGTAACCCATCAGTCCAGTCTAGGAAAAAAAAAATGTGTTATTTTCCACACAACCCCTAACACTATGCCTAGTAACTTTTGTATGCTGTTTTTATAAGTCTAACTTTTTACATCTCCAAAAAAATATGCACCCAATAAATTATCCCCCTTTGCCTTCACCTCCTACAACATCAATCCATTTGGGGGAACATTTTATGGAGCCTATCTGGAGTATAAAAATATTTATGTAAACATTGCCAGCCAAGAATCCAAATCTTCTTGATCTTCTCGCTGACCTAACCATCTAATAAGCTGCACTCCAATTTTTTTTCTGATAGCTCCTTTCTGCTTTCCTTTGCCATACCTGCTTGTGGGTCCATCTGTGTATTCACTTTTATTTAAAGCTTTGTAAATCCTACTTACCTGTCTTTTATTCATCATCTCCTTCACATGTGCCTCAGTTAACAGATTTACTAACTCCATTTTTCCAGACTCCTTTTGTTTAGTTCTTTAACATGTCCAGTATATATTTCAGGCACAAATGTATAAAGGAAGCAGTTAATTTCCTCTCAAACTGTATTTCTTCTGAAATTTGTCCCAACTCATTTTAGTATCACCCTCACAAATATTTTCCCCAAAATAGAATTTCTTGGCACTTTGTCCACTTCTGAGTTTTTCCTAATTTTAACATTTAAACCATTCTTCGCCATCCTGATTGGAAAATTTTCAAACTTCCATAGACTATAATCCTTTTTCATTGTAATCCCCTTAAAACCTCCTGTAATGTTGACCAGTATTCCATGTTATGCCTTCATTTTCCATGCTAGTACATCCAGATCCTGGTGGTTTTTACCCTAACAACCCATTAAGAGTTGCTTCCATTTAGCTCCATGGTTTGAATTTTGTAGGAGGTAAAGTAATCTCAGTGGACTAGGAAAACAGCATAGCTTCCTTATGTCTACCTTGACTCATATAAAGGGGATTTGAAATGGATTCTGGAAAGGGGAAAATAAAGTACTAAAACAAGATCACACTGAGACTTCTTGTATGTTGTCTGCTTGGTAGTCTGTGTTGATGATCCACAGTCATTATTGCAGATGTTTGGATTATAGGGATATTAAAGTCCACATCTAAATTGCAAAAAAGAAAGTGCAACAGCAGCACAAACATCTCATGAAGAAAGGGTCCAAACTGACATGGAAAAAAAAGGGGCTGTGATGGCCAAATTGCAGTTGGCAAGTGGATGTGATTTTAAAATATTGAAGAGCTCTGTGAGACAAAGCATGAGAGTCATGGAAAAATTGCTGGCGAGCTCCACACTAAAATGGACATATTTTTTTTTAAAGCAAGAAACATCTTTATTAAATTATCACTTATGACATTGGGAATCATACATTTATATAAAGGAAAATAAACCATATTGACATAATCATATTTGCAAGCATTATATATCACAAACCATATTTACATAATTTTAATTGCAAACATTATACATCACTTATAATCTACCCAATTATTCAGTCAGACATTACACAGCTGATTTAAATCCTGCCTTCTTTTAAACCTGGTTACTCCCCTGTATGTATTGTTCCTACAATTCCCATTTTTTGTATGTAATTTGCACCTACTTTTTTCTAAAGATCACTTCTTTGTAAATTGCTTATCCAGTCTTTCTTCCCAATCCTTTCCTACCTTCTCTGATTGATTCTTACAGTTATCATGCAGTATTTTATATGCTCTACTAATTATTCCTTTTTAACAGCAGCTTTTGTTGTAGATTCTACTAAAAACTCTACCAGTGCTGGCCTTTCTCTTTGTGTATACTCTGATATCAATCCTTGATAGGGAAGGCAATTTCAAACCTGCTGTACAAGTAAATTCTTGGCGTCTTCCCATTCTTTTACCTTTCCCTCTCTAGTTATTTGCTCCCAATACCTTGGTTTCTTTGCCAGTTTTCTCCAGTAAATTCTAGCCCCATCCTGCCTATTGTCTGTATCCTTAATTGCAGTCATCCCTATCGCAGAATCTCCTTTCTCCATTCCTGTATAAAATGGACATAATCTTGTCTGAAGGAATACAAATAAATAAAGATAATTGATTTAAACTGTAGGAGAGGGAGGTCTTTTCCTTTAAACGGTTGTCTTCCCCTGTCTGTGTTAAATTAGTTGCAACTTCACTTATTCATTTTTCTGGTAAAGAAAATAAATTCTTCTGTGCCTGAAGATTCCCAATGTGATGAACATGGAGTGGAATTGGAGGAAATAAATAACTATGATTTATCTTCACAGTAAAGATTTTGATGAGAATATCTCTATTGAGTTTCCATATGAAGACATTTTCTTTTCTGAAACCAACTCTAGAATGAATCAGTATTTATAGTGGGAAGAAAATTACTTTCTGGTTTCTTTGAAAAAAATTTTATCACTTGTTTCATTTGAAATTTCCTCATCCTTCGGATGTTCCTGTTGTACTTTTAGCTTTGGATGATGTTTTATTACAGCCTGCAACATGCCTGACAGCAAGCCTACAAGCCATGAAAAGGCAGATAGACTTTATAAGGTTCCTCAAGCTTACAAATATTTATTGTTTTATCTCATATCTGACACTGCAGTGATTTCCCTGTCAAATCCTCCTGCAAGTAAACAGTTAATACTAATCCTTCCACCTAACAAGGCTGGTTTTGGTAGATTTGGGGAAAGAGTATTGTCTTCTGCCGCTCTTCTTTTCTGGGCACTTTATTGTCAAGAGCATATGTTAAAGTTTTTGATTGCTTTTTTGAAAATATGGGAAAGATATCTGACACTTTCCAGTTATCTGAGGGTATAATGTTCTCTAAATTCTCTTTCTGTTTCTGTTTGTCAAGTAACCAACTTTTCTTTGGAGTGTGCCTATGACTCAGGTGATACCTCTTCAGCTGCTGGGTATTTTATGAGACAGTTTGCATGATTATGTTCTCAGTATTTATCTGAATATGTAAAAACTGAAATTCTGAACTTTTCCCCTTTATAGGGAGATTTTTTTTTGACCATATGCTGCTGATGACCAGAAGAAATGTGTGATGAGATAGGAGAGCTGATTCAAGAAGGCTACTCAGATTTTTCAGCCTTCATTCACCAAGTTTTTAAAATTGTTATCCTAGTTCAGGATCTTTATATAAAAAGAAAAATAAGCAGGCATAAAAAAGCAATGGCAAGGAGGCTCAAAAAAGAAGCCACCCAGAAACAAGGACTGTCCAGTTTGTTGGAATGACTTTCTTCAAATGTTAACCCTTTTCCCACCCTGACATATCTTTAATGCTTCCCTAAAATCTGGTCCTCCATCTAACACTTTGGCAACAGATAATCTCAGACAAATTGGTTGTGAAAGTCATGCAATTGCATATGGCTGTGGAAGTCCATATCTCCTTTTCACTGGATTCTTCCTCATGCACCAGGTCAGATTTCTTTATTTCCTCTTGTCATTCAGGATCTGCAGAGTCAAGGAGTGATGTAATTTGTTCCTGCCTCTTCTGTAGAGTAAGGGCTTTATTCAAGAATGTTTCTGGTTCCAAAATAGAAGCCCCATGGAGACCAAATTTAAATCATTTTTTGTAAGTCTATATTGAAAGGATGTTTATCTTCATATTCCAGTAGCCACAGATTTCAAAACCTCTTTTTAAAGTTTTAATGTGTCTGGATTACACTTTCAGTTGTCTGCATTTTCCTTTGGGTTATTTATTGCTTCAAAGCTATTCACAAGTGTGTAGCTCCAGCGAGAGCCTGTTGCAGTCTCCAAGGTGTTTACATGTTTTCTTATTTAGATAACTTATCTTTGCAGTCTTTTTTTCAAATTGTCAAGAATCTCTCACTTTGGTAAGAGACTTCCTACTTGGACTGAGTTTCCAGGAGTATATTCAAAAATCTTGTTTAATTGCATCCCATACAATCATATTCTTGGTGTATCTCCTGGATACATTCCTTCAAAGAGCTTTTCTCCCACAGGAAAAAAAAAGTAGAGCTATATTTATATCTATTTTTTTAAACAAGAAACAGCTTTATTAAATTATCCCCTATGACATAGGCAGTCATACATTTATATAAATTAAAACAAACCATATTGACGTTTTTAGTTGCAAACATTATACATCACTTATAATCTACAGTCATTGTCATTCAAACATTACATAGGTCATTCAAATCCTGCCTTCTTTTAAACCTCATTCCTCCTCCAAAACATTATTTTGCACATATTGTTCCCACAATTCCTATTTTTTTCAATGTAATTTGCCCCCACCCTTTTCTAAAGATCCCATTTCCAGTTGTGTTTTCTCTGATACTCTGTTCACTACTTCAAATACAGTTGGTTTAGACTTTGATTTCCATTTTCTAGTCTGTCTTTCGGCTTTTTCCCGGTAAGGGGTCGCCACAGCGGAACTCCGGTCCATTAATGATTGGCAGTAGATTTTTACAAAACGCCGAGGTGCCAGCTTGACGCCCAACCTTCAACTAAGGCACGCCCATTTACGCACGCATGTCTTTCGAATGCTACGCAACCGTGGGGAGGACATGCAGACTTCACACAGAAGGCACTCCCAAGTCACGCCGAGAATCGAACGGGAGAACCTCTTGCTGTGAGGTAACAACGCTACCGCCATACCACCGCTGCATTTTTTTTTTTTTTTTTGTCAGCCACCATAATTAGACTCAGCAAGGCCTTACTGTGTCTAGGCAACTCTAATTCTGTATCATAGTTCAAAAAATCATTACTTTATGTATAACAATTTGCTTACCCAGTATTTCTGACAGAGTAGTCTGCAGGGACTTTTTAAAGTCTGCAAACTCATATATTCCCAGTTACCTCTTTCTTCCCGATCACACCTTCAACATTTGCTAACGACCTGAGGAAAAAATCGTTGGAGTCTACTTGGGGTATAAAAATACCTATATAAATACTTCCAAATGAAGATCATAAATCTTTTAGACTTTGTTGTATATTTGGGAGTCATACATATATCCCTACACTGTTTCTCTGTGAATTGCTTATCCAGTCTCACTTCCCAATCCTTTCTAACCTCCTCTTATTGATTCTTATAATTATCATGCAGTATTTTGTATGCTGTACTAATTATTCATTTTTAACAACTGCTTCTGTTCTAGATTATACTAAAATCTCTACCAAAATCTCTACCAGTGCTGGTCTTTCTTTTAGGATCCCCATTTCTTTCTGTTTGCCTGTACTCCGATATCAGTCTTTGATAGGGAAGGCAATCTCTAACCTGCGATCCAAATAAATTCTTGGCCTCTTCCCATTGTATTACCTTCTCATCTCTAATTGTTTGCTCACAATATCTTGGTTCCTTTGGCAGTTTTCTCCAGTAAATTCCAGCTTCCTCTTGTCTGTATCCCTAATTGCAGTCATCCCTATCAGCAGAATCTCCTGACTCCATTCTCATGTTGGCTTAGTTTTTAGAATACTTTCTACTAGTTTATCAATACATTTTTATGGTTATTCTTATTCTTCTTAAGGATCTGGATCCAAAATCCCAGTCTCTCTTTGTTTATTGAGCTTCTCCCGTTTCATCATCATTTCTTGTGTTATGTATAGGAACCTTAACTGTGTAGCTCTGAAATACCCCTTCAAATCTGGTAATCTTAAATCACCTTGTTCTATTGGAAGGATCAGCTTATTCCACTTGATTCTTGCTGTCTTTCCCTCCCAGATAAATTCTTTCAACTCTTTAATCTGATGTTGCCAGTCTTCATTTATTCTTTGACCTGTGGGTTCACTTGCGAACATCAGAACTGACTTGGCCATTGCTACAGCCCGTGAGGACCAAAAATTCTCGAGCTTAAGTCCTACCCAGAATGCTCCTGTGCCATTTACAACAGATCTTGTTTGTCACTTCCTGTGACAGACACGTTACCAACTTGCTCTCGAGCTGTTTCCTTTTTCAAATTTTTGAATAATTATAGCATTGTATCTCTTCTTTAGTCTTTGTTTATTCCTACCCATTCTTCTACATTAATCTTTTCATCTCTACTACGTCTTTCCCTTTACATTTCAGTGTATTTAGCACTACCATTGTTGGTAGTCCCTTCTTCTTTCCTCTTTTCCTCCAGTGTAAAAAAAAAAAAATAGTCAAGTAGTCCTGTCTTTCCTGACTTTCTCCTACACTTGTCTGTCTACCATTGCTGGTAGCTTTCTCTACGTTTGGTACTCTCTTCTACCATTGTTAGTAACCTGTACCTCTCTTTTATTTCCTATTGGTTTATTTTTGATTCTGAGTGGGTGTTTTCTTGCTAGACTATGGTTTACAAAAGCAAAGGCACCTCCGGTTTCAAAAACTGTCAAGAGTGTGGCCATAAAATGAACAAATCTGATGGGCACTCTTTATCTAGTGCCTGAGCCCAGTGCACTTGCAAGAGAATTGTTCAATCTGTAATGCCTTTGGTCACTAGGCCACGGTAGAAAGCAAGAATAAATTGCTTTTAAATGGGATGATTAAATTTTCCTTTGAGGAGGCCTTACCTGGTTTCTCTGGCAAAAGTAAAATGAATGTTTCATCTCCTTCCTTGTCATCATCTTCATCTAAAGTAGACAAACCAAAAAAGAGGCCATAGCCAATGCCCTTGATAACAATCAACTAGTATCCTGCCTCTTCCTTGACCTTTCCAAAGCCTTTGATACAGTCTCTTACCCAGTACTCCTTTCTAAATTATCTAACCTCAACCTTTCTTCCTCCCCCTTGCTTGGTTCTCCAGCTATCTCTTAGGTAGGCAGCAATCTCTCAAATGGCTCTCCTCCTGCTCACCCTTTATATCTGTTCCAACAGGTGTTCCTCAAGGTTCTATCTTGGGTCCCGTCTTATTCAACATGTTTACTAACGAACTCTTCACCTCTTGCAGACAATCTTCTCTTATACAATATGCAGACTACTCTACACTCATCTCAATCTCAAGTAGTATTACAGACCTCCTCACCCTTACTCAAAACTCCTTTCTGTCCACAGAGAAATGACTGTCTGACAATCTGCTTATCCTTCACCCTAAGAAGACCAAGCTACTGCTCTTTCTCCCCCGCTCACTTTTCAACCATAAATCTACATTTACCAGAACATCCTCTAACAACACTATCATAAAACCTGAACCACACACTAAACTGTTAGGCGTCAATATAGATGATGAACTTACAGTAAAGAATAAAAAATACACACCAGAAACTTTACTTGCTCTATCGCAACAAAAGATTTCTTACTCCAAATGATAGACTCACCTTAGCACAGTCCTTCCTCTTGCCCACACTTCTCTACGCAGCCCCCATACTAACCAACATACAAGCTACCACCATGAACAAATTGCAACAAACGTATCACAAAATTGCAAGATTCATTACAAACTTCCCCTACAACTCCCATCACTGTCTGTCCCTGAACTCCTTACAATGACTTGAATTCCCTCAACTACTGCTACTTTCTCAATTTCAGGTTATTCACTCCATTCTGTACAGGCCTTCATCCTGTCCAGCTCTCACTACTTTTTTATCTACTTATACCCCTTCTAGAACCCTCCGCACCTGTAACCAACAACTTCTGAATGTAGATCATCCAAAGAAGAACATAGGCAAACTACAATGTA
This sequence comes from Protopterus annectens, assembly GCF_019279795.1. NCBI lineage: Eukaryota > Metazoa > Chordata > Ceratodontiformes > Protopteridae > Protopterus > Protopterus annectens. The sequence continues at coordinate 88,227,400 of NC_056738.1, read as the reverse complement.
ACTGCTCTATAGCCCAAACTTGGAACAAACTTCCTCTACACATACACTCCATCATACACCCTGCGCACTTTAAAAAGGAACTCAAACATTATCTTCTCAACACTAAATCATGTCTTGCTTAGAACCTACCTAATAGTTCCCCTTTAAACAATGGTGCTTCTTCCCTCTGAACTCTGGAAAGTATCTATACCTTCCTATGAAGCCTAGGCAAGAAATGTGATCACTTGTATAGCACTTGTTTGATCACTTGTTTGTACATATATATATATATATATATATATATATATATATATATATATATATATATATATATATATATATATATATATATATAGGGGTTCATATACTCATTTCTTTGAGACAATCCTCTTACAGTAATCTAAATATGTTTTGATCCATATTTGTATTAATATGTTTTGGAGTTATGCTTGGTTATGGTACTTTCTATTTTTTGTTACCTATGTTATCCTAAATTGTTTTGTAAATGGAGCTTTTCCCCTCGGGACTCCACTGAAAACAGACTCCTGGCCCAGCTGGACCAACCCGGTTAACAAATATAAAAATAAATAAATAAATAAAAGAGTTGTTGTTTAGTGCCAGCCTCTACCTCGGTACCAATGACCAAAAAACTTAGAACTTCGGTTCCCTCTGCATTTGCAGAACTGACAGTCGCTGCATTGCATACTTCAAGCTGAGCTCTGCACCAAAAGCGACTTCTCCATTGGTGCCGAAGTTATCGACACAGATATTAGATCAACCCATGGAACTATCAGCCTCAGTACTGTCTTCCATTTTGGCACAAATATCCTTAGTTCCCAATGAATATACTGAGTTTTCATTCTTGGATAGACCTAGGACCAGGTACTCTCCATCTATAGAGCCCTTTGCTAGTCAGTTACCCAGCCTCTTTTTGGAAACACCGAAATCCTCCTCTACCCAGTCAATTGATTCCACCATGAGCCTGACAGAAATGGATGTGCTGAGGTTGGTGGATCAGCTCCTTGCGACAAGGGGACTGGCAGGTGTGTCCTCGGCTCCAGACCCTTTGGGTGCCAGAATCCTTTCTTCTGTGACCCCTCTAATTCTTCCTCCTCTAAGGCCTTGGAGATTCCGGCTCCGAGTTTCCCTGTGCCGACTGTTTCAGTTCCAACATGATCTGCATCTGCAGTACCAATTTCTACCTTGAGTTCTTTGGTTCTGTTTGATCCAGAGATCTAAAGCAACTCACTTAAACTTGTAAAAACGCTGGTACTGTCAACAATAAAGGATGGTGCAGGAAAAAAGTAATCCACTGCATGTAAGGTTAACACCTTATTTAGAAGTTCGTTGGTCAGCATAAAATCAATGAAATACACTCGTGTGAAACTTCTAAGTAAGCAAAAAAGTTTTAATAAACAGAACAAATAGCGTGAAACGCTACAAGCGTTTTTCGTTCTGTATGTAACAGAACTTCTTCAGACAACAGCCAGTACAAATTCAAACAGTCATTAAATACACTTTTCAAATTTAATGCAAGCACTTAATTAGTTAATTAATAGCATTTCAGCCTCCATTTAAAGAGGCAATGCACGCTAATAAGCATCACTGCAACAAAACCAAGATACTAAGCCTACCTGACATACAAAAACTCATTTTACCAAAAACACATAATGTTATGTAGTGTTAAAATATTTATGAAAAGTATACATATATAGTGTATAAAAATGTTAAAACTTGTGAATTAAAAACATAATAACTATGTACAACCCTTATTAAAGGCTTTTCTTGTGTATACTAACTTAGTTAATCTAAGCAATGGATTATTTAAAAATATATAATAGTAATACATAACCCCATTACTTATTACTTTAATCATGTTAAAACATCCAAAAGACTTGTGTATTAGTTAAAAACCAAAAGCTACCTCATAAGATTTTTAATCCTCAAAATACAAGAAATTGAACACGAGTCATTAAGTCCTGGTGCCTTACATGCTGCTAATCGAAGTTGCCAAGCTAGTTCTTTTTTCTCTAGTTCTAATTTTAAGAGGTTGTCATTTATTAAGCTGTGGCTTACTAGTTGTTTATTAATTTGACTAATACCCATAAAATTAAATGAATGGTCAGGGTGACTAGCACAGTGTCTAGCCAAAGCATTCTCATTTTTACCTTTACTAATTGCATATAGATGCTCGTAAATTCTATCACGTAGACGCCTATCCGTCTTACCCACATAGAATGATGGGCATTGACTACACTGTGCCAAGTAAACCACCGCCCTAGTATTGCAGGTATATGATTCCTTAACTTGATAGGTTACTGACACAATAGTAAATACATCTGATGTCTCAATATACCTGCAATATTTGCACACTCCACACTTCTTAGTTCCCCCCTTAGTATTGGTACTAATAGGTTTAGTTTCAAGAATCCTTTTCATGTTAGTACCTCTTCTGTATGTGATTACAGGATTAAAGTTTAGAATCTGAGAAATATCCTTATCTGTAGATAAATAGGACCAATATTTCCTCACAATTTTCCCTATCTCAAATGCCTCTAGGCAAAATGTGAAAGTAAACGCAATTGTAAAATTCTCATTATGCCCAGTACCATACACAAGGCCCTGGTCTGTACTCCCAGTAATAGTCAAATGTGCGTTGTCATTAACTATTTCTGAATCAATAATTCTGTTAGGACTATCAGTTCTGTTGTCGCCCATCAGAATTGGTTTATAAGTACCTATTTCTCTTTTTTTAATAACTTCTTGAAAAATGTTATTCAAATAACAAATGTTATTGGCACAATGTAGTCAATGCCCATCATTCTATGTGGGTAAGACGGATAGGTGTCTACGTGATAGAATTTACGAGCATCTATATGCAATTAGTAAAGGTAAAAATGAGAATGCTTTGGCTAGACACTGTGCTAGTCACCCTGACCATTCATTTAATTTTATGGGTATTAGTCAAATTAATAAACAACTAGTAAGCCACAGCCTAATAAATGACAACCTCTTAAAATTAGAACTAGAGAAAAAAGAACTAGCTTGGCAACTTCGATTAGCAGCATGTAAGGCACCAGGACTTAATGACTCGTGTTCAATTTCTTGTATTTTGAGGATTAAAAATCTTATGTGGTAGCTTTTGGTTTTTAACTAATACATAAGTCTTTTGGATGTTTTAACATGATTAAAGTAATAAGTAATGGGGTTATGTATTACTATTATATATTTTTAAATAATCCATTGCTTAGATTAACTAAGTTAGTATACACAAGAAAAGCCTTTAATAAGGGTTGTACTTAGTTATTATGTTTTTAATTCACAAGTTTTAACATTTTTATACACTATATATGTATACTTTTCATAAATATTTTTAACACTGCATAACATTATGTGTTTTTGGTAAAATGAGTTTTTGTATGTCAGGTAGACTTAGTATCTTGGTTTTGTTGCAGTGATGCTTATTAGCGTGCATTGCTTCTTTAAATGGAGGCTGAAATGCTATTAATTAACTAATTAAGTGCTTGCATTAAATTTGAAAAGTGTATTTAATGACTGTTTGAATTTGTACTGGCTGTTGTCTGAAGAAGTTCTGTTACATACAGAACGAAAAACGCTTGTAGCGTTTCACGCTGTTTGTTCTGTTTATTAAAACTTTTTTGCTTACTTAGAAGTTTCACACGAGTGTATTTCGTTGATTTTATGCTGACCAACGAACTTCTAAATAAGGTGTTAACCTTACATGCAGTGGATTACTTTTTTCCTGCACCATCCTTTATTGTTGACAGTACCAACGTTTTTACAAGTTTAAGTGATCCAGAGATCTCTCAGGATCGTGGCAATGCTGTCAGTTCCAAGGGTGGGACTCGACTCTGGTGTTTTCAGAGCTGTCTCTGCACCTCAGGGCTTCAGCATGCGTTAGCTCTACCCCTTTGGATTCAGCAGCAGCTTCTTCAGCGCGGGGAGTGACCACCGTTCCAGGGCAGTCTATCTCGGTTCTGGGCTTCCTTCCCTCTTTGGCGGGGGCCTGCCTTCCAGGCCATGAAGAGGGCCTTGTCCACTGTGGGTATCCAGTTGGGTCTTTCCCTGTCGGAACAGTTACCACATCCTTCCTCTCGTCCAGCTCTTCTTCTAATCTCAACACTTGGACAGTGAGCCCCAAAGCCTCAGGAGACACCTGTTCATGCATTATCCTCTTCTGATACCTCCCCAGATCATCCCACTGAGGAGGTTCCTCAGAAGAGGATGTGCAAGAGGAAACACTTGGATTCCCTGGAAGAATCCTTCAAAGAGGACACAGATGTTGATGAAGGGGAGGGCTCCACACAGTTGCCTCCAGACGATGTCTTCTTTGGAGACATCCTTGAAATCCTTAAACAGAAGGGTGGCTGGACGTCCCAAAAGCCTCTTCCAAGGAATTAGTGTACCTGTAGGCCTTCAGTGCTTGACCATCTACCTCTTGGGTTACTCCACCTGCTGATGACCTCATTAAGTTAATCTCACAGTGGGTGTGGAAGGCTCTTGTCACCATAGAACCTATCCCCAAGAGGCCAGACAAAATATTAACTGCACCAGAGGACCATAAGTTTTAGGCATTACTGGTAGATGCTATGGTGGCAGTGGCAGCCGGTGGATAGGTTTGGAAAGTGGGGGTACGCTTCATCGACCTATGCTTTGCAGTCTTTGAATTTTATGGCACAGTTCACCAGACTCAAGAGGGATCTGATTAAGGTGTTATCAGATACCTTGGCAGGAACCATATCTGATGAAAGTCCAAGGCAAGGTTGCTTCTCAGTTGGTCACCCTAGAGTCCATTTCCAGTTCGTTCATGAGTCTGATAGCACATGCAGCCAAATGGACAACTAGAGCAGTGGAATCTGGTGTAGCCATAAGGAGACATGCCTGGATGTTCTTGTGCGAATTTGCAGAGCCATTCAAGTCTTCATTCGTCAACACCCCCTTTGACAGATCATCCCTTTTTGGCCCAAAAGTCTGAGAAATATTGTCCAGGTGTGAAAAGGACGGAAAGACTCTTTCTGCAATGAGCGTATGTTTTTCTATTCTTCAACAAGCCTTTTTTTTGAGGAACCAGAGGAACGGGAAAATGTGGTTCAGGAAGTCCCAAGGGCCTTTCCAGGACACACATGGTAGTGGCTCCCCCAGAGACAGAGTGGGGAGCTTTAATGGAAGATGCCATCCATGCTGCAGAGGTGGCCTGAAAAATCAGGGCTCCAGAGATAGCTTTCCTGGCAAGCCCTACCAGCGCTCCTGATAGGAGGCCTGATTTACTTCCTGTGGAGGCAGTCAGGGGACACTTATCCCTGAACTGACACGCCTGGCTTCAGATTACTCCCGATGTTTGGGTGCAGAGGACTATAACCAGAGGCTACTCCATACCCTTCCTTTTACCTCCCCAAAGTTGCAAGAAAATCCCCAACGTTCCACCCAGTCCGCAGGAAACAGCAGTGCTAGAAATTCAAAAACTGCTACAAAATAGAGTTATCCAGGAGGTCCCACCAGACCAGATAGAGTCCAGGGTTTACTCAAGATTCTTTTTAGTGCAAAAAAAAGGCAGAGGACTGGAGAACAATTTTGGATCTAAGTGCTTTGAGCAAATTGGTTCAACAAACAAAATTCCAGATGGTCACAGTTCAGTCTGTCCTCCCATTTCTAGGGAAAGACAATTGGATGTGTTCTATAGATCTCCAGGATGCGTATTACCACATCAAAATGGAAAACATTCCAGGTGATTCCTCCACTTTCGGCTGGGAGCCAGTTATTACCAGTTTAGCTCCTTGACCTTTGGTCTCACCTCAGCCTCCAGGGTGTTCACCAAGTGCATGGCAGTAGTAGCAGCTCACTTGGGACTGCAGAGATTCTGGGTGTTTCCGTACTTAGACGTTTGTTTCATTACTGCTCCCACCAGGCATCTTTTAGAACAAGCAAGAGACTACGTTCTCCAAACCTGTGCTAACCTGGAGATTACAGTAAATTATGAGAAATCAAATCTAACGCCAACTCAAAATATAGAATTTATAGGAGCAGTACTAAACACCAATACTTGCATAGCCTCTTTACCTTGTCTGAGATTGCAAAAGATCAAAAATCAGGTGGATAAAATTAACAGAAGCAGAACTTTACCTGCACGACTCACTCTACAATCTCTAGGTTTGATGGTGGCAACCATCACATTAGTCTACCTGGTGAGGTATCACATGAGAATATTGTAGTGGGTTCTAGCATCCTAGTGGTCCATTTGGTATCAACCTGTGTCACACCAGGTTTTAATTACCAACCATTGCAAGGAAGACATAGCTTGGTGGATCCAATCAAAGGAAATTCTCCTGTGCCAACCCTTTCTCCCATATCAGCTCCAAGCCTTAGTGGCCACAGATGCCTCACAGGTGGGGTGGAGGACATTATCTGGGCAAGACAGTCCAAGGCACTTGGTCCCCCATAGTGGCCAGCTTGCATATCAGTGTTCTAGAGCTGAGGGCGGAGCTTTTAGCATTGCAGGTCTTTCAAACTACTCTCCCTGTAGGAACGATTGCAATTCAAACAGACAACATGTCTGTAGTTTGGTACATCAACAAAGAGGGAGGAACCAAGTTGTATCCCCTTTATCGAGAAGCACTCAGAGTCTGGTAGTGGGCAATCTCTTTCAACCACTTTCTGATAGCAGTGCATATCCCGGGGAGATCCAATGTGATAAACTGAGCAGATGCATTCTTCTGTCTCACGAGTGGTCTCTCAATCCCAGAGTGGCGAAAAAGATCTTTCATCACTGGGGCCTGCCTTGCTGCAATCTTTCTGCATCACCCCTGAATACCAAGTGCAGCAGCTAATTTGCCCTCGTCCCCCCTCAGGGAGAGTCCCCGAGAGACGTTGTCCTGCACAATTGGCCCTTTGGACTCTTGTATGCCTTTCCCTCCTTCCCATTAATTCCTCAATTTCTAAAGAAAGTGATCAGGTTGAAGAGCGAAGTAATTTTCATTGCTCTCTTCTGGCCTCAAAGGATTTGGTTCCCCTTCTTCTGGCCTTATCTGATTCAACGACCATGGACTCTGGAACCAGATCCAGATTTCCTATCCCATCCAGAAGGAATAATTCACCTAAACCTTAAAAACCTCAACCTAGTGGCTTGGCGTCTCCAGTTCCATTGATTGCCAGGCGTAATAAACTATCTTCCCCAGAATTCTTCTGGCCTCTTATAGGATCATAGGAGGTTACTAGGTTAATGACCCTGGGGCCCTTACAAGCCTAGCTAAGAGTTTATCTCCAAAAAGAAACCTCAGTCAACACTTGTCCCTCTTGTCAGTGAGGGACACAGGTGGAACCCCTGGGACAAATTTGTGGTTTCCCATCCACTCATCAAGGTTGCACTTGAAGAGGGTCAGCGAGGTACTCTGTTTTACATGTACGGGAAGTCTGTTCCAGAGACGGGGCAGCCTCTGGGAGACAAACATGTCTCTCCAGCAGGTTTTGTTGATGTATATTAGATTCAGGCCTTTTGAGCAGGTAATGCACGAGGATTTAGACTTATGGATATGGAACAGCTCTAGTAGGGCAGGGCCCAAGACTGGCTTGCAGGCAAGACCCAGATCACCTCTGAGCAGTCTGTACGATACTGAGTAGAGTGATGGTGATTTGAGTCTGTCCACATAGGACAGGTGTTGGAGGCCATGGATTCTATTTCTAAGGTATTTCTGTGGCCTTTCCAGTTGGTGCAGATGTTTGGAGAGGTACATACCAAACGGGGCATTATACCCAATTATTGGTCTAATGAGGGAGGTGTATAGAGAGGTAATAACCTCCTTTTTTCTGGATGCAATCCCTTTACTTATGAGATGAACCAAGTAAAACGCTTTTATGACCACTGCCACTACATGTTGGTTGAATGTAAGATTGTTATCAACCTGAGTACCCAGGTCTCTCACCACAGGTTGTGTGTTTAGGGGGATGCCATTTATGTGGTAATCAGTAGCATCCATGTTTCTGCCTAATGGTATGATAATATATTTTTTTTGTGTTTAGTTTGAGGTCATGACTTTGGCCCCAGTCATTAGTTGCCGTGAGACCCTCTTGCAGTATGTTAATATAATTTGGGGAGTCAATGATAGCACCCAACTTACAGTTGTCCTCATACTTGGTCAGCCACAAGTCTTTTTTATTTGCCTGGACCTCTGAGAAGTAGATGCCAAACAGTGGGGGTCCCAGGAGAGATCCTTGGGGAATTCTACTAATGACAGGTGTGCTATCAGAGGTGGAGGTGCCTACTTTGACCTTGGCGGTCCTGTCTGTGAGCCAGTTGGCCATCCACCTGATGAAATAGGATTTTACGCCAAGTTGTGTCAGCTTTTTAATGATGCTGGAGTGGGAGAGTGTGTCAAAGGCCTTGGCCAAATCAAGGTAGGCTGTATGTACAGACTTTCCCTCATCCAGGGCCTTGGTGACAGTCTCAAAGAAGTCAGCCAGGTTCAACAGGCAAGATCTTCCCTTGGGGAATTTGAACTGGGTGGGGTCAAGTGTTTGGAGATTGCCTATGTCCTTGTTTATGAGATCCATAATAATACACTCCATGGCTTTACAGGTCAAACTTGTCAAGCTAATGGGGTGACAGTTTCCAGGGTCAGTAGCGGCACTACCTTTGTGCAGGGGGATGACAATGGTAATTCTCCACTCTGCTGGAATGAAGCCTGTACTTGGGCTTTGGTTGAATAGCGTGCTCAATGGTGAAGCCAGTTCTTGCTGGAGATGGTGCAGCATACAGCCTGGGATACTATCAGGTCCCATGGAAGCTGTGTTCTTTGCCTGGGATAGGGCCTTTAACAGTTGATCCATGGAGATGTGAGGTGCAGGACAAGTATCGGGGATGTTGAAAGGGCCTTCGGGGGGGGGATAGGGAGGTGAAGTTTGCAGTGAACCTCACAAGCCTTCCAGCAGAAAACTCTACAGTAGTAAATGGAAGAGGTTTTCCTTCTGGGCTCATGCAAATAACATTGATCCTTTCTCTGCTCCTATTAATAAAGTCTTAGAAATCTTAGCTTTACTGTTTGAAGAAGGAGCCTCTTCCTCTACCATTATGGTTCAACTAGCAGCTATCTCAAATTTTAATAATGGGTTCAAAGAATGTTCTTTAATTTCTCATAGCTCTTGCAAAACATTTTTAAAAGGGACCTTAATGTTAAAACTGACGTATAAGCATCCATGTACACCTTGGGATTTAAATTTAGTATTACAAAAAATAGTTCATTCCCCTTTTGAGCCTGCTGCCAAATGCGACTTCAAATTCTTGTCTTGGAAAACTATACTTCTGGTAGCTATAACTTCTGACAGACAGATTTCCGAAATTCAAGCTTTATCTTGTAAACCACCATATTTGTTATTACATAAAGACAGGGTGTCTTTGAAGACTAACCCTTCCTTTTTGCCAAAGGTGGTGTCAGAAAAGAATATCAATCAGGCAGTCAGTCTAACAGTACTTTTTCCTAATTATTCAAATAAATGAGAGTACTGTTTGCATTTGCTAGACGTTCATAGACAACTAAGATTCTATCTTCATAGAACAAAATACATAAGGAAGTAGAATCAGCTGTTTGCTTTGCAAGTACTAAAGTGGGCAAGTCATTTACTAAAGTCACTTTATCTAGATGGCTAAACGATTGTATTTATTTTATATACAAAAGAGGAAAGTTGAATTACCTGGGGGTTGTTAAGGCATACTCTACCAGAGCAGTCGCTACTTCAGCGGTGTTCCAATCTCACGCGTGTGGATGAAATTTCTATGGCACAGCATGGGCTACCCCTCATACCTTTATTACTCATTACAAATTGGATTTGGTCTCTAGAGGAAGAGCATCATTTAGTTATGTGGTGCTCAGGAATATCCTTCCATGAGTCCTCCCAAGATCTAAGATAGCTGGAGACTCCGTCCCACAAGTCAAGGAATAAATGGAGATTGACAATATCAGATAAAGAAGTTATGTACTTACCATAATGTTCCATCTGTGTTGTTCATCTTCATTTATTCTTGACTCACCACCCTCTAACCCCCTTCCTTTCAGACCTCTTGGTGGAATGATTTATGGTCCTAGGTGTCAGTTTTTTGCCCATGATGCCAGATATGGTCCATGAAGGTATTATTAGGAATATCTTTTTTGTATTTTCTATATGCAAACTCAATCTGAGGTAACTGGGAGAGGAGCATTCTGGGTTGGACTTAAGCTCGAGAGTTTTTGTTCCTCCTGGGCTGTAGTAATGGCCGAGTTGGTTCCGATGTTCGGAACCGAACCTACAGGTCAAGAGTAAATGAAGCTATGGAATGTTATGCTAAGTATATAACTTATTTTTAATTGCTACTGACAACTTCTCCTCTGGTTGATAAAAATATGCCTGACCTGTGTATAAAACTAAAGGGACTAAAAAATTTTGACTGCTTTTTTCTTTCTATCCATATCCATAAAACAGAGCTTCCAGTTTTACAATTTTTGTATTATGCTTTGGTTAGTCTCTTCCCACGTATCCTCAGCTGCCATAACAGAATGCCTTTTAATCCATACTGCTAAGTACTTCCACTTTTTCATGTCCACATAAATGTGTATTGCTGAACCAGTTTGTGTGTGGGTACATAGTTTACAGCTATTGCCTTTGTTTCATTAATTTTATATCCCAAAAAGACCTGAAACTGTCTCAAAATGTTCCACAATACTGTCCTTTTCTGGTTTTATCAGGTATAAAATCATATCATTTGCAAATAAAGCCAGCTCTTCGTGACTATACCTATTATATCCTCAAATTTCTGAGTCCCTTATTTTCTTTGCCAGTGGTTCTATATGTAATGCAAATAACAAAGGGTAAAGAGGGCAGATCTGCCTGGTTCCTCTCAAACAGAACTTATCAGAGAGGAACCCACCCACTAAAATTTCACCTCCAATCCCTCAAATATTTTCCTAATCAACCTTATTACTTTATCAGGGAATTCAAATATTTCCATCACCCTAGTCATAAAATCCCAGCTTACTCTGTCGAATGTTTTCTCTGCATCAAGACCCACTAACAAAAGTGTTATTTTCTTAAATTATGCTTCTCTCTGTATCATCATTATTCAGTTAATGCTGTCAAATGTTTGGCTCCCCTACACAAAACCACATTTATCCATATCTATCAATTCTGGCATCACTTTTGCCATTCTTTTAGCCATTATAGACATAAACACTTTGTAATCATGGTTTAGAGTTGAAATGGGCTTATATGAAGCTGGATCTGATGGGTCTTTACCATCTTTAGGTATTACAGCCGCTACCACTTTCTGCCAGGATGTTGGTGCTTCTCTTCCTTTTAAATTACTGTTAAGGAAAACTTTCCAGATCTTTATCATTTTCTTCCCCTCTAGCTTCCAAATCTTCACAGGAATACCATCTGTTCCTGGGTATTTTCCTGTAGATTGGTTATATGTCACCATTTTATCTCATCTCCTCCTATCATGTTAGTAATTGAGCCTCATCTACCTATAACCTTGACATATGTAATTCTTTCATAAACATTTCTATTTGTATTTTTTTTTAATTTCTGTATTTCTCTGTTTTTATATAGATTTTCATAAAATTTCCAAAATATTTCTAGTACTTCTACAGGATGTTCATAGTAATAGGCTCCCTAAATTTGGCAACAACCCTTTCTAATTTCTGTTGCCTGAGTCGGTGTGCTAAAAGATTTTATGCTCTGGATTTATTATCAAATAACAGCTGTTTAACAGCAGTCTTTCTAAACTTGTGCATATTATCAAGGTGATCTCTTATATTCTGTTTAGCATTCTGCAGTTGTTCTGTGAGATTCCCCAAATTCTGCAATGCTTGTCATTCCCACTAAATAATTCTTGTTACTTCTTAAGCTTCTCTCTCTTTTATTTCCACCTTGTTTTTAAACTCCACTTTACTTTTATCCCACTCCCTAGCTATATTTTCAGAAGAAATTTCTATCTTCACTAATAAATCCAACATACTTTTTACTACCCATTCTTTAAATTCCTGTCTTTTTAACATATATGAGGGAAAGTGCCAGTGTCTCACTTTTATTTCATTACCCTTAGCATGCTCTGATGTAGTTACTGGATGTGTATCAAAACTTCCAATTAAATGCACGTTATTGTGAAATATAATTTCTGTCTAGCCTACCCCAGTTTCATATCTTGAAGAATAATATGTAAATTCACTCTGAACTCCTAGTACTAAATTGACATCTTCCATGCCAAATATTTTCATATATTTCTTCAAAAATCTACCCTCTTTTGCTATATATCCTCTTCTGGATCCCCCACATACATCCTCACTGCTGCAAATCAAATTCTAGTCCCCATCTATAAGTAGTATTCCCTGCAGAAAGCTGATTATTTCTCCCAGAATTTTCGTAAGTTCCATTGTAGCAGTTTTAGGTGGAATATAAATACTTGCCAGTGTAATCCTCCTCCTTCCTTGACAGTCACTCCTTAGTACTACAGACCTACCATTATTAACTTGTTTTCCTCTTCTATCACTATTGGAGCTCCTCTTGCAATTAATATACAGTAAGTACTCCCCTTTTCCTTTGTTCCAGATATTCCGATGAATAACCATCCTGAAATCCTTTCTTTATCAAACTCACATGTTCATTTATTTCCAAATGTGTCTCCTGTAGCATAGCTATTTGCACTCTGATTTTTTAATATAGTTCACTACAGTTTTTTTTTATATTTGTGAGGCCATTCACATTTAAAGATAATATATAAAGTGTTGTCATTATGTTAAGGAGTTAGTCCTACCTAGTTTCAGCTTTTGTGTTACATGTATATACTATTGTTTGGCAGGTTGATCTTTTATACAGTTATTTCTTGCCATATCTATATAAACCTATGTCACATCTTACAGAATTTTGTTTTAGTAAAAACTATCAAACAAAAAAGCAAACACAACCCCAGGACACCCTTAAAACCTATTAACATCATACTAACACAACAAATGATGTACATTTTCAAATACTGAAGTTAAACCCTCCTGATAGGAACAATTGTCCCAGACTGACAGCCACACTCATAGACTTGAATTAACTTGTAAGGAAGGTTGTCCATGCTAAGACGCATGGTACAACCTGTGCTTCTATTTCCACTAAGTTCTGTGTTTTTTTTTCTTATCTCCCAGATTAGAAAAACATTTGAATGCTTTAAAAACATTTCTTTGTCACTGAAAGAAAAAAAGTGTTCTCTTTTTATTGTCGCTTATCAGATTGTCTCCATAGAAACATGAAAAACAGATACACAGTTCCCTTTACTACAAGCACTCATTTATTTGCTAGAGGAAAACTTGTTATATTCAGTGTTTTTTTGTTTATTTGCTTCCCCTTAAAACTTGTTACTAGATCAAGCCAAGGCCCTTAATCCAGTCATTCCCCTATGAAAAAGCATTTCAATTTTTATTGTATCTTGTTCTTTTTGTCCAGACTTTTCTTTTTACATTGCATTGCCTACATTTAACAAGGACAAAGAAAGAAGCAGTAAAAAATAGGGACACCTGTTTCCTTTAGTATCCACATTATACTCGGAAATAACTGAGAAAGAGTTATTTTATAGCATGTAGGTTATGTCGTGTGTTATAAAAATACTACTGTTAAGAACAAAATTTTGTTTTTACTCCAAGTTAACTCTTTCCTTCCTCTTCACCTTCCTTATATTCTTCCAGATTTTAATGACATGACGTAGGGCATATGCTGATCCTGCTGATCTCTGTCTCCGAAATCCAAATTTCTGCTTCATTTCTAAAGTACACTTGGATGTCTTTACATTCACTGTGGCAGTATTCTTCACTATATGGGAGTCCCTGCCATGGAAACCTGATGTCTGGACAGTCTTCCAAAGACTTTTGAATTTAAAAGGTATGCCAAATGTCACCATATGGTCCCTGCATAAAGTAGGACATAAAGGTGACATTCAGGCTTACAAAAAATAAAACTTCTTTGCTGTCAGTCTGAATGCACTGTCTGTCTGTTTACCTGCATCCGTTTTCTGCCAATTTAATACATTTTCTTTCTCCAGTGACTTCCTATGCCTGTTTGCTGTTTTTGCAAGATAAGTGTCCCATTGGGGATTTTGTTTTTTTCTTGTTTTTTTTGTTTTTCTTGAGGTTAATGTCATCCAGAAAGGGTAAATGCCAGTGCGGGGAAGAAATTCCCCATAGAGACTGCAAAGATTAAGTGTCTTATTTGCTTAGGTGCTTCTCATGACCATATGTCTTGTTCTATTTGTCAGGCATTTGTTCCAAAGGGAAGTAGACTTTCTTCCCTTTCCTTGTATCTTGAGATTAAGCTACTTGGTAAAGATACTATGGAAGGAATCTCCCACTCCGAGGGTCAGCAGTTAGGGAAGAAGAAGGTGAAAAAGGTACAACTGAAATCTTCTGCTGTTCAGCCTCTGCCAGGTGTTCCTCCTGAGATTGTTATGAACCCAGAGGCTCGCTCGGCTGTGTTGTCAGATATCTGTGCCACAACCGTGTTGGAGGCCGGTGAGGATCCGGCTGACAGCACATCCAAAGAGGCTTTGCAGGCATCCATCTCAAATATTCAGAGGAAACCATGGTTGATTTTGTCTGTGGGGCCTATGGGATTTCATTACTTTTTTTTTAGGGAAGAAATTCTGCTACAGTTCTTAACTGTCGTCCTGGATCTGAGTCTTCTCAGGATGTTCCCTTAAAAAAGAAACAAAAAATGAAACGTTTCATCTGTTTCTAAGGATCCACAAAGTGAGTGGCAGGCTTTTACTCAGGGGTTATTTTTAATGTCCTTAAAGCCTCCTCATGAGGGTTCAGTTTCTGTTCCTCCTTGGTCCTCTACTCCTCTTAAAAGGCTTAGAGATTAGGATTCTTCTGAGGATGAGTCAGATTTTGATAGCGAATCCCTTACTTATACTACTCAAATTCCTTCTTCTTTGGACTATGGATCAGAGGAAGTGGAACCTATTAGTCTTTATATTCCTTTGGAGGAAATTTCCTTTGGGGGCACACTCTCTAAGATGATGGAATGTTTTAAGTGGGATTGTACTCTGATCTCTAATATCCATAAGAGGTACTATGAGTTGTTGCAGTTAGATTCTCCTAAACCTGCAGCTATTCCTCCTGTCATGGCTGCTTTACTCGATGCTTCCTCCAATGCATCTCAGGCACCTGATCCCCCCCCCCTCCACTGCCAAGACACCTGATAGGTTTTATAGGGTTCCCGAGGATTGTTCTTTTTATATGAATGTCCTGCTGCTGACCCCTTGGTAGTCCATAGCCTCTGATAAGCTGTCTCATTTGCTTCATTCACCCAAGTTATTGCCTTCTGACAAGCACAGCAGAACTTTGGACAGGCTGGACAAAAATATTTACCCTTCTGCTATCTTAGCTTTTAGGGGTATTAATTATCAGACCCATATGCCTAGGTATGTGCTGGCTCTTCTTCCTCAGGCCTGTCAACTTATTTCTAATTTTCCAGACTCTGGGGTAAAACTTCAGTTCTTTCCTTGCTAGGGACTTCCTCTCAAGTCATTTGTCATTCTATTAAATGTAGTTATGATGTGGTGGATGCCTCTTCTAGGACTTATGTTTTTAGTTCACTTATGAAGAGGTATTGTTAACTTAGGCTTCAACCTCTACCTGATGATATTAAACCTAAGTTGATGGATGCTTCTCTGGATTCTAAACTTTTGTTTGGGGAAGGTGTTGCTGGTTTGTTTAAGTTCCTTCAGGATAAGGGTAAGGCCTTAAGGGAGCTTAAACATGTGATGTTAAGTTGTCTATCTCGCCTTCATTCTTGCTGGATGGGTTCGGAGCTGACCTCGGCTCCGACTCGGCCACTCTAAAAGCTCGAGAGTTGGTTCCTCCGGCTCGAGGCTGCCCCTATATCCCACAATGCTAGGCGTGAATTACCTCAGATCTCGTTTGCCGCTACAGCGATCGAGGTGTGTTTTCTACCGGCTCCAGGTTAGTTAAAATTAGATTAGTTTAATAACTCTTAAACTTATGCTAGCTTAGTTTATCCCTTTTGTTACCCTTAGTGTAGTGGATATTATTCCTTCTACCTTTTTATGCAGCCCCTTTTTCTCAAGAACTAATAAGTTCTTTCCTTAGGCCTTCGGGCCCTTCTTTCCTTCCCTTAGGGTGTGTATGTGTTTTGGTTAGGAATTTTTAACTTAACTTACCTTTCAGAAGTTTTGTTTTAAATAATTCTACTTGGATTTCTAACAGTGTAATCTGTGTGTGTGTGTTACTGTGTGTGGTTACACTTCGGTTCCTTAATAATGTCCAAGGATTCAAAGGTCTCAGGCTTCAAGAAGTGTGACTCGTGCTGTCAGAAAATGTCTCTGACAGACGGTCACACTTCTTGTGTGTACTGCCTGGGACCTTTACACCTGCAGGACTCTTGTGCTGTATGCCATGGCTTCAGCCCTAGAGTCCTGCAGGAAAGAAGAAACAAACTCATATTAAGGGGTTTGCTCAAGCCTGAAGGTTCCCTTTCTGCTACATCGGGAAAACCTTCTAAGGCTTCCAAGACCTCGGCTCCAGCTTCAGAGTCGAGGCCTAAGGCTTCGAAGCCTGCTGCTTCATCGGCTCCGGCTGGAGCCGATGAGTCTTTGACTGCAGTACCTGTGGTTCCCTCGGCTCCAGCCGGAGCTGAGGCATTAGAGATTCCTGGGTCGGCTCCGATCAGACCATCGGAGCCGACATCTAGAAAGAGATCGAGGTCACCATCCCTTGGCTCCATTCATTCGGCTCCAGCGTCTCCCTTGCTGTCTGAACGGAGCCACAGATCTCACTCCTCCAGGTCATCGAGGCTGTCAGATCATGACCTCCAGAGGGTAGTGAGTCGACTTTTAAAGTCCGAGGCACTGGCCCAAATGCTCCAGAGCCCGACTCATCAGTCGATGCCTCAACTTATTCCTATAAATATTCCTCCTCCGACTCCTTTAAGTTCGGAGCCGGGGCGTTTCGGGACCGAGACTGTGGTAACGTCGGAGCCGATACATTTGTCTTCGGCTCCGTCGGCTCCAATTTCTTCTTTTGAAGAATCTCGGCGCCGAGCTTCCCTCGTCGGCTCCGAGGGGGTGAGTGGCATCAGACCCTTGTCCGACCCCCCCTCTCCCTCTCGGTGCTTCGGCGCTGGTGAGTTCGGCTCCGACATCGGCCTCGGAGCCATCTCTGTCGGTGCCGAGGGAGGTTCTCAGCTTCTCGGAGCGGGGACCTCTGGCTCTGCCAGACAGGGGTGCATTCGAGGTCATGCGGAGTGTGTTGGAACCTTGTTCGACTCCACAGTCGGCTCCGTCCGCCCCTCCCTGTTCGGTGCCTTTGGTTATGTCGACTCACTCCCTCATCCCAGACCGCAGAGAGCCAGCTCCTCAAGAATCCCCTGTGGGGATCTCATCCTCTTCCGAGCCCTCCCCTGAATTGGCAGGGGAGCCCCCTAGGAAGAGAAAGTGTAAGAGGAAGCACATAGACTCACCTGAGTTTGTCACCTCTGACACAGATTTAGAGGATTCCGAGGGTTCCCCACATTCCCCTTCTGAAGATGTCTCCTTCGCAGACATTCTAGAGATCCTGAAACAGAGGGGAAATTGGCCAGCCCTTAACCCTTCGGAGGATGAATCTGTGTATCTTGAGGCGTTTGGCTCTCGCCCTTCCACCTCCTGGGTGTCCCCCCCCTTTGATCCCCTCATGCAGGTGGTGGCAAAGAAGGCCTGGACGGCTCCTGATTCAGTGGACCCCACCCCCAGGAGACCTTCAAAATTTATAACAGCACCAACTGATAAACAATTTCTAACAAAAGGTGTTTCTGTGGATGCTATGGTGGTAGCTGCTGCCACCAAGAAGGAACTAGCTGATCCTTCAGTGCCTGTTCATCCCCCTAACAAAGAATCTAGGTCTATGGACAGGTATGGGAAGCGGATGTTTTCGTCAGCGACCTTTGCAATGCGTTCGCTGAACTACCTATGCCATTTCACCCGTCTCCAGAGAGACTTGATCAAGGAAGCGAGTGAGATGTTGAAGGATACTACAGCTGCAGATTTTCAGGACAAAATGAACACCCAGCTGACTACCCTTAATTCGATAGCTAACTCCTCCATGCGCCTCCTTTCATATGCGGCTGATGGAGCGAGTAGAGCCGCAGGGACAGGTGTTGCCTTACGCCGGCATGCCTGGATGCGACTATGCAATTTTGCGGACCCTTTTAAAACGTCTTTCACTAACTCCCCGTTTGATGGATCATCTCTCTTTGGTCCTCAAGTGAAAGATACCTTGACTAGGTGCGAGACAGATGGCAAAACTCTATCTGCCGTCGGAGTCCGTTTTTCTACTCCTTCTAGACCTTACCCCAAAGGCCAGAAAAGTGGGAAAATGTGGTTCCGCAAACAATCTCAAGGGAATTTGCCTGACGCACAGAGTCGGTTCCCCTCCAGAGGCAGAGGAGGGAACAATAATGGTAGACGTCGCCCTAGAGGCAGAGGGGGCCCGCAGAACCAGGGCAATCGAGAAACCTTTTCCGATAAGCCCTTTCAGCATCCCTGAGATGTTGCCCGACTGTCCACCTTCGGAGGCAGTCGGGGGAAGATTGTCACTGTACCCAGAAGCCTGGCTATCCCTGACTCAAGACAAGTGGGTACAGTCCATCATTTCCGAAGGCTATTCCATTCCCTTCGTTGGCATCCCAAACCAGTCAAAAAAATCCCTTCCAGATGTTCCACCCGCTCAAAGGGATCTTGCAGCTTTGGAAATTTCAAAGCTGCTTGCAAAAAGAGCAATTCAGCCAGTTCCAGCAGACCAGCTAGGATCCGGAATCTACTCCAGGTTCTTTTTAGTTCCAAAGAAAACAGGGGACTGGAGACCAATTTTGGATCTCAGTATCTTGAACAAGTCAGTCAAGAAAACAAGATTCCGGATGGTCACGCTGCAGTCCATCCTCCCCCTATTGGGAAAGAGAAACTGGATGTGCTCTATAGACCTTCAGGATGCGTACTATCATATAAAAATGAACAGACGCTCCAGAAGATTCCTCCGCTTCAGGCTGGGAACCAGTCATTTTCAATTCAGGGCCCTGCCCTTTGGTCTCACCACTGCCCCCCGGGTGTTTACCAAATGCATGGCAGTGGTAGCTTCTCACCTGAGACGTCAAGGATTCCAGGTGTTTCCATATTTGGACGACTGGCTCCTCACAGCTCCCACCAAGCATCTTCTTCTAATGGCCAGGGACTACACCTTTCGCATTTGTCAAAATTTAGGCATTTCAATAAATTGCGAAAAGTCTGTTTTGTCGCCTTGTCGTACTATTACCTTCATAGGCGCAAATCTAGACACAGTCAACATGTCTGCGAGACTAACAGATCAAAGAATAACAGACATACACAAACTGGTCTCGCTTCTCTTCAGCAGCAACAGAATCAAAGCCAGGTTAGTTCTGAAAGTATTGGGGATTATGGCAGCTGCCATACCTCTGCTTCCATTAGCCAGATTCCACATGAGAATCCTTCAATGGATGCTCTTCACGCAATGGTCATACCAGCAACTCCCGATGTCCCACACCATTATGATTACGCAAACATGCAGAAATCATCTTCTGTGGTGGATGTCTTCCCCTCAGCTCTTCTTGGGAAGACCCTTTGTTCCTTCCCCTCCGGTTGCTACTCTGACAACGGATGCCTCCCTGATCGGGTGGGGGGGGGGGCATTATCAGGGCAGGACTGTCCAGGGCACATGGCAACCAGACGAATGCCACTTGCACATAAATGTTCTAAAGATGAGAGCAGTGCTTTTAGCGTTGCAAGCCCTTCAAGACTCTCTTCCCTTGGGAACGATAGCAATCCAGACGGACAATATGTCTGTAGTGTGGTATATCAACAAACAAGGCGGAACCAGGTCCTATCCCCTATGTCGAGAAGCACTCAGACTGTGGCAATGGGCGATTTCTTCTCAGCGGTTTCTGATAGCAACGCACATCCCCGGAAGTCCAATCAAATCGCGGACAAGTTGAGCAGAGCTATCCTCATGCCTCACGAGTGGTCTCTGAAAGACTCTGTTGTGAGAGAAATTTTTCTCAAGTGGGGTCAGCCTTGCTGCGACCTTTTTGCTACTCCCCAAAACAGCAAGTGCAGAGATTATTTCACACTATTCCCGTTACCAGACCAGCCCAGCAGAGACGCTCTAGTCCAAGTTTGGCCCCGGGGACTTCTGTATGCATTTCCTCCCTTCCCACTGATCTCTCAAGTGATACAGAAAGCTATCGCTCAGAAGGCCTTATTGATCCTCATTGCTCCTTACTGGCCTCGGCAGGTTTGGTTCCCCTTTCTACATCAATTTCTATTGGAGCAACCTTGGCATCTGGACCTAGTTCCAGATCTTTTGATCCATCAATCGGGTCAGTTACATCGCTCCCTCCCTCTCTGAACCTCACTGCTTGGTTCCTCCAGTTCCAACCTTAGCCAGGCTTCCTCAAATATCTCACTCTGTTCGAGATATTTTGATAGCTTCCCACAAAACTTCCACTCGGAAAATTTATCTGAGTAAATGGAAACGTTTTGCCTATTGGGCTCAAGGAAGGGACTTAGATCCTTTCACTGCTCCCATCCATATGGTTCTTGATTTTCTAGCTGAACTCTTTCATGCAGGTTCTTCTCCTTCTACTCTCAAAGTTCAATTGGCAGCTATATCTAACTTTCATGTGGGCATTTCAGAGTCTGCCATAATGTCCCACAAGCTTTGCAAAGCCTTTTTGAAAGGAGTTTTTCTACTCAGACCTCCTATAAGAAATCCTCCTCCTCCTTGGGACCTTAATTTAGTTCTCAGTTCTTTGATTCTTCCCCCTTTCGAACCTGCAGCTTCCTGTTCTTTAAAATTGCTATCATGGAAGACTCTCTTTCTGGTAGCTATTACTTCAGCCAGAAGAGTTACAGAACTTCATGCATTCAGCTGTCGACCTCCTTATCTGTTGTTCCATAAGGACAGGGTATCTTACGAACGAACCCGTCCTTTTTACCTAAGATAGCCTCGGCGTCTAACCTAAATCAAAGCATTGACCTCCCTGTGTTTTTTCCAGATTATTCTAATAGGTCTGAACAAAAATTGCATTGGCTAGATGTTCACCGTCAGTTAAGGTACTATTTGGATAGAACCAAACAATTCAGAAAATCTGACCAACTTTTTGTCTCCTATGCAGAAGGCAGAAAGGGACTTTCAGTTTCAAAGGTATCATTATCTAGATGGCTAACATCTCTGATTTCCCTTGTTTATGAAATTAGACACCAAAAGCTGCCTAGCAAACCTAAAGCCCATTCCACCAGAGCTTTGGCTACTTCTATAGCCTTCCAAGACAGACTGCCTATTGACACCATTTGTGCAGCGGCTACTTGGGCTACTCCTCACACATTCATTTCTCATTATAAGTTGGATTTAGCTTCTAGACATAGAGCTAACTTTGGTTCCACTGTTCTCAAGAGTCTGTTCCGTTAGGCCACCCGGGACAAGGTGCTAGGGACGCGGTCCCATCCAGCAAGAATGAAGGCAAGATAGACAACTTAACATATAGAAGTTATGTTCTTACCATAACGTTCCATTTTAGTTGTCTTCTTCTCGCCTTCTTTCTTGCGTCCCACCCTCCTTCCCCCTGGCCTGGACAGACCTAGAGGAGTTTGATTGTGACCTCTCTTTCTACCACCTCTTCGCGATAGGTATATGCTCTGCTGTGCATATTTCCTAGATCAGGCTTAGGTCACCCTTTCTCTTCCCCTTGTTTATAGAGGTGGAATTTTTCCAGTTTTCCTGGTTGTATTTTTAGCTGGGCCTAGCCCACAAACGAGATCTGAGGTAATTCACGCCTAGCATTGTGAGATATAGGGGCAGCCTCGAGCCGGTGGAACCAACTCTCGAGCTTTTAGAGTGGCCGAGTCGGAGCCGAGGTCGGCTCCGAACCCATCCAGCAAGAAAGAAGGCGAGAAGAAGACAACTAACATGGAACGTTATGGTAAGAACATAACTTCTATTTTGTTTCTCCTGTGCCTACCTTTCATAGAAATGACCCCGCTAAGCCTGCCTTTGCTTGTAGGTAATCCCACCCTTCTACTAAAGGTAAGACTCCTCCCTCTAAGGCTACTCAATTTTCAAGGACTCCGAAGTGTTCCTTTCTGGACAAACCAGGTACTGTGTGACTACCCATCCCTTCCCAGCCACATTCCTCTTTCTCTTCTGGTTTGACTTCATATCACTTAGGATTCTTGGGTTATGTCGATTCTTCATCAAGGGTACTTCATGGTGTGGAAATCCCGTCCTCTGTTTATGGTCATTCCTCAGCCTCCTCAGGAACATCTTCCCTTTTTTACCAGGGGTTCTTCAAGATCTCTTGTCTCAGGGTACTATTCAAAAGGTGCCTGTGTTCCAAAGGGGTAAAAATGGTTCTACTCCTGACTGTCTCTGGTGCCCAGAAAAGAGGGCATTTGGAGACCTATTCTAGACCTGTCTCATCTAAACACTTTTCTAAAGGTACCTTCCTTTTGGTTGTTGTCCTGTCAGATTCTGTTTCCTCTCCTGCTTCCTCAGGCTTATGTGGTGTCTCTGGATCTCAGGGGTGCTTATCTCCATATTCCGATCCGTCCTCTTTTCAGGAAGATTTTGTGTTTCTCTGTTGCTTCCTGGCATTTTCAGTTCTTTGCTTTGCCCTTTGGCCTTTCTGCTGCCCCATAGCTGTTCACCATATGCCTTGCTCCTGTGATTGCCTTTGTGGACTTCAAAGGATCCAGATATTTCCTTACTTGGACGACCTGTTGATTCAGGCTTCTTCTCCAGAGACCCTTTTGCAAAATCTTCATTTTGTGATATCCCTTATTCAGCGCCTGGTGTTCACTGTAAATTTCAGAAAGTCTTCTCTGTCTCCTTCTCAGGATCATGTTTTTCTGGGTTGCATGATTCAGATGGTGCCAGTGCTTGAATCCTTGCCCCTTCCAAAGGCCTTAACTCTCATTTTATCTTTCTTTCATATTCTTATTCCTCTGGCTTTCATTACTGCCAGGGAGTTTCTAAGAGTTCTGGGTTTCATGGCAACCAGCATTCTGATGCTCCCTCTAGCCAAACTTCATACGAGAAAGTTTCAGTGTTTCTGAAGTCAGTGTGGCTTCAGCATGCTCATCCTCTAGAAATTATAGTTACTCTTTTTCCTTGCCTCAGACAGGAACTTCTCTGGTGGATTTAGCAGTTGTCTCTGAATCAAGGGATCCTTTTTCATCCCCCTCTTCCCTTTCAGGAATTATTCACGGATGCCTCAGACATGGGATGGGGGGAGACTTTTGGATCCTTAAACGTACAGTGGGTGTGGTTGCCTTGTCAGCAGAAGGAGTGCATCAGTGTCAAAGTGATGAGAGCTCTTCTGCTGGTTCTTCAGGCCTTTCAGTCTTTCCTTTCTCCACGGCCTTTCAAGGTATTCACAGACAATACTACAGTGATGTGGTATATCAAGAAGCAGGGAGGGACAAGATATTATCTTCTTTGCCGGTTGGCACTTTTGTTATGGGATCTTGCTGTCAAGTGCCAAGTGACTCTTCAGGCAGTTTATATCCCCTCCGATCAGAACATTTTGGCAGACACTCTGAGCAGGTCCTTAACTGCCACAAATGGATGCTTCACAATGATGTGTTTCTGGACATTATCCAAAAGTGGGGTACTCCTCAAGTGGATCTTTTTGCCTCCCCTCTAAACAGACAGTTTCTTCTGTTTTGTGCCAGAGTCCCAGGTCCTCTGGTATAGAAGGTGGACGCCCTCTCATTCTCTTGGAAGGGAATGTTTCTTTATCCATTTCCTCCCCTTCCTCTCATTCTGAAAGTCCTGTTCAAAATTCAACAGAATGCTCCCAAAATCTTATTGCTGACTCCCTTTTGGCTGCGACAGCACTAGTTCCCTCTTCTTCTGCATCTAGCCAGGGGCAATCATCACAAGTTACTTCATAGGGTGGATCTATTCACACAAGACAAGGGATCTATTATCCATCCCCACCTGTCCATACTTCACTTGACACTGTGCGTGATAGGATTTTGATTCCTCAGAGACACCTTTTTTTTCTGAGGATGTGCTGTCAGTCCTGCAGGAGGCCAGGAAGCCTACAACTAGGAAATCCTACTTATCCAAATGGAAAAGGTTTTCTTTTTGGTCTGTTTCGTAACCTGGACACACTTACTGTGGATGCTGCTTTGGTTCTGTCTTATTTGTGTGAGTTGCTCATTGTTGGTTTGGCCTATTGTTCTATTAAGGCCAACCTGTCAACTATCTCTGCTTGTCTGCCTTTTTCTCCTCTTTTAGCTGATAGATTTCAGGTGAAACTATTTCTTAAAGGTGTCCTTAATATTAGACCTCCCAGGAAGCCTGTTCCTCTTCCATGGGATCTTAATTTTGTTTTGGAGAAGTTGATTCAAGCTCTCTTTGAGCCTACTGCTTCAGCTTCCTTGCAACATTGTTCCTGGAAGACTGTTCGTTTGTTAGCGCTAACTTCTGCTAGACAGGTGTCTGAGTTGCAGGGCCTTATGGCTTGTCCTCATTTTTTGATTTTTCATGAGATCAGAGTGTCTTTGTGCACTAATCCTCATTTTATGCTGAAGGCGGTTAATGAACTATCTCTTAATCAGTCTATTAATCTGCCTATTTTTTTCATCTCTCCGCAGACTGACAGTGAGAAGGTGCTGAATACTTTTGACATGCATAAGCAACTTGGAGTTTATTTGGATAAGACCAAGGCTATCAGAAAATCTGATCAGTTATTTGTTTCTTTCCACCCTAGATCTTTGGGACTTGCTGTATCCAAGCAGATTATTTCTTCTTGGCTTTCTAAGGCTATTTCCTTTTATTACACTTTTTATGGCAAGAGCCTTCCTTTTTCAGTTAAGGGTCATTCTACTAGAACTGTGGTTTCTTCTGGTGCATTTTTCAAAGGCTTAGATACTAATTCTATTCTTGAAGCAGTTACCTGGACTTCTGTGCATACCTTTACCAAGCACTACAGGTTGGATGGTACCTCTAGAGCTAGGGCTGGTTTTGCTAGTTCAATTCTTCATGTTTTTTTTAGAGGATTCTTCTGCCCCCCCCCCCCCCCCCCCAATTTCCTCTTGAGTTTTGTCACTCACCCATATAGTTAAGAATACTGCATCAGTGAATGTAAGGACATAGTATAGTTGTGTAAAATCTTACCATAATGGTAGGTGTCCTTGCCTTCATTGATGCAATATTCGCTCCCTTCATCCTCCCAGTTCTTTACCTTCCTGGATGTACACGTTACCTCTTGGGCTCCTTGGACTTGTGTTCCTCCTGGGCAGCCATTTCTGTTTTTGTTAAGCCTTAGCATCAGTTTTATGCCTTACATTACACAGGGAGGGTATGGTGATGTTTTTCATACCATTTAAATTTAGAAGTCTTTGGAAGACTGCCTGGATGTCAGGCTTCTGCTGCAGGGAATCCATATAGTTAGAAATACTGCAGCAGTGAAGGCAAGGACATTTATCATTATGGTAAGATTTTACACAACTGTATTTTCTTCTAGGCAACTTTTGTGCCTTTTTCTATTTCTCAAGTATTTTCCTTTGAAACATTGGAAAAGGTTTCACTGGCACAGTCTCTCTATGAGCTTTTTTACCAGTATAAAACAAGAAACAGCATTTCCTTCTGTTTGATAGCTCATGCTTTGTTGTACAAACTTTTGTATTTCCTCCTTAGCATGTTCAGCATCAAAAAATGATTTTGATCCTACAGGAAAGAATATTCTGAAAATGGCTGGATACAGCAGCTTGAATCTTACACCTGTTTCTCAACAGTCCCTGTTTACTGAAATACATTTACTCTTTTTCTGCCTAGTGTACAGTGAGTAATCATTTTCCACAAACATGCTACTGTCTCCCACTTTTAGAACTTTGGCCTTCTGCCACAGTTTTGTCAGAATCAACTCCTACTACTGGTAGTATTCCATCTTTACTATTAAAGGTGTAGGTTGCTTTCTTCATGGCCAGGTTTTGAGCAAACACACGATGTGCCCTTTCATTTACAACTCCTGCTGTGGAATACCAGTCCAGTTGCTTATTTGTTCTTTCATAAAATTAATACGGTCTGTTACATCCAGCTTCTGTAGTACAGCAGAAAATCTCAGGTTTTCCCTTGTGCTCTGTCCTTTAGTTCTGTATTTTTGAAAGATGTCTTACCGAGTCTCATACTCAGCCAGCCTTTTCTTCATTTTGACCTCTGATTTTTGCAGTTTTATCACCTCATCTGAGTATCTGTTTAAAGCTTCTTCCATTTTTTTCCATCCTTTTGTTGAGTTTATATACTCCTTCATTGTTTCATTTATTTTAATCAGCTCTGAGCACATTTGACTTATTTTTCTCTGGATTACTGGGAAGTTATGTCTTGCACTAAAGTTGGAGCTTGCACTGCTTTTTGTTGAACAGCTGCAGAATTCTTCACAGTCAGTGGTTACTTGTCACCTGTTGTGATTGATTTTCTTTCAGGGTCTCTGAATTTCGTTTTTGCTGACATCCTAACCAGTTACTGAAATGTACCCAAAAAGACAAGCTCCCTGGCTCTCTTTTTCTGAGTTTCTGTTTTCATAATGGGAGAGCTGAAATTAATTTTTTATTCAGGGTGCATCCATCTTGCAAGTCTCTGACAACTTCAACAAGTAAATATCTCAAGATTTTAGGACTCATGGCATCTGAGATGAAAAGAAGTTATGTACTCACCATAACATTCCATGTGAGTTGTTCATCTTGCCTTCATTCTCACTGATGGGGGTTTGGAGCTGATCCTCGGCTCTGACTCGGCTAAATGCAAAAGTTTGAGGTCTTCAACTAGCTTGAGGCCTACTCCCCATACCATGATGCTTCCCTTAGATCTTGTTTACTGCCAACAATGGAGTAAGCCATCTCCCAATATAGCAAGTATAAATATAGCAAGTATAGCAAGTATAAAATACCCTAGATAAAGGTCAGTTGCAGCCATACCTCACCACAGATTCTCGATCCCCAAGAAGCCTGGAAGGGGGTTGGAGGGTGGGACGTAAGAATGAAGGCAAGATGAATGACTTGCATGGAACGTTATGGTGAATACATAACTTCTTTATGTTGTTCTATCTTGCCTTCATTCTCACTGATGGGATAGTGTCCCAAGCACCATCTTCTTGGGTGGCTCATGGGAGTATATTTTTCAGGACAGTAGAACCAAAGGAAGCCCTGTCCCTGGAGGCCCTATCCACTTTGTAATGAGTGATAAAGGTATGAGGCCTTGACCAAATGGCTGCTGCACAAATTGTATCTATTGGTAATCTGGCAGAAAAAGCTGAGGAAGTGGATACGGCTCTAGTTGAGGGGGCCTTTATCTTGTCATGTAATGGTGAATTCACTGAACTGTAAGAAAAGGAAATGCAGTCTGATAACTATTTTGATAAAGTGTTTTTTCCAACAGGAGGACCCTTCTTGGAGTCTGAGAAGGAAACAAAGAGTTGATTCCTTTTCCTGAAATCCTTGGTCCTGTCCAAATAGAAGCATAGCTGTCTGTGAACGTCAAGCTTGTATAACATATACTCTGCCTCATTGCCATACTTGGGGAAGAATACAGGCAATTCTGTAGACTGGTTGAGATTTGTTTCTGAGCAGACCTTGGGTAAAAATGAGGGATTTGTCCATAACCATAGAGACACATTATCATTATGAAAAATCATGTAAGGGGGTTTTATGGACAAGGCCTGTAACTCTGAAACCCTCTAACCAGAAGTAATAGCTACTAGAAAGATGGTTTTCCATGTAATATACTTTAGGTCACACAAAGAGGCTGGTTCAAAGTGTGATAGAATTATTCATGGTAGTACAAAAATTTAGATTCCACAAGGAAGGAAGAGATTAGATGGGTGGTCTTAAATGTATCGTGCCTTTGAGAAAAGCCTTCGAGAGTCTATGAGACATATTAGACCCTTTCTCACCAAGATGAAAGTTGGAGATTGCAGCCAATTGGACTCAGATAGTTGCAGGAGCTGCTTCCTCATTGAATAGTTTTGTCAAAAATTCCAAACTAGAAGCTAATGGGGCTAAATAAGGATCAGTCTGAGATTTTGTAATGTCCATATTGAAAATCTTGTCCATTTGCTGAGATATAGCGTTCTAGTGGATGATTTGTGACAGGATGTCAATATATGCTGTGCTGCAGCTGAAATAAAAAGAAGTTGGAGCAGCCAAGCTGTCAATTTGAGGGACCAAAGGGACAGGTTAAGAGCCCCCGATGAGTGAATGAGGAGGTCTGGAACTGGGTCCAGGATCCATGGTTCTTCCATGGTTCTTCCAATAGATTAGGCCGTAGAAAGGGGAACCAAATCTGACGAGACCAATAGGGGCTATCAAAATTGTGGTCCTTCCCAGCACTGGCTTTCTGTAAAACTTTGAGTATCAGAGGCAATGGTAGAAAAGCATAAAGGAAACCCAGGAGCCAATCGTGAACAAGTGCATCCCTTGGGACTTCCCCGGTGGGGGAATTAGGGCAAAGTAGCTGCTGCATTTCGTGTTTGTGGATGCGGCAAAAAGGTCACAGTAAGGCTGACCTCATATGCAGAATACATCTTCTGCCACTTCTTTCTTTAGGGACCACTCATGAGGCAATGGAATTGCCCTGCTCAGCTTGTCTGCTATAACGTTGGACTTCCCCGGGTTGTGCATTGCTATCAGAAAGCGCTGGGTGGACTTCACCCTTTGCCATACTCTCAAGGATTCTCGATATAGGGGGTAAGATTTGGTTCCTCCTTGTTTGTTTATGTACCAGACTACTGACATGTTGTCTGTCTAGATTGCAGTGGTCCCCAGAGGAAGAGAGTCTTGAAAGGACTGCAACGCTACTGCTCTCATCTCTAGGACATTGATATGCATGTGAGCCTTGTATTCTTTCCATATGCCTTGGGCTGTTCTTCCCTGATATGCACCCCCCACCCTATCAAGGCAGCGTCCTGGTCACTATGGCAGATGGGTTGGGTAGAACAAAGGGACGTCCTATTGTTACACACTGCGATATCAGCCACCACCAGAGGTCCTTCTTGCATGAATTCATGAATATAATCTGATGCGACATTGGGAGTTCCTGAAAGGACCACTGGGTGAACAGGAGCCATTGAAGTATCCGCATATGCATCCGGCCCAGTGGAATTGCAATGATTGCTGCAACCATTGTACCCAGCAATTTGAGAACCATAGAAGCTGGAGCTTTTTCTTTCGAGAGAAGGGCTAGAACCTGTTGCCGAAGAGCATAAACCCTTTCTGATGGAAGTTTTAAGGTTTTTGTGGCGGTGTCCAGATCTGCTGCTATAAAAATGGTATGTTGTGATGACAATAATGTAGATTTTTCTAAATATATGGTAATCCCCAACTGACAGCATAGATTCATAGTAGTGTCCCTTGCTTGAGTGAGCTGATGCCTGGTGGTGGCGGTTAGGAACCAGTCATCTAAGAATGGAAACACCTGGAATCCCAAGCGTCTCAGGTGAGCCATGATTACTGCCATGCATTTGGTGAATACTTTGGGGGCTGTTGTGAGACCAAAGGGCAGTGCTCAGAATTGGTAGTGACTGGTCCCCAGCCTAAAGCGCTGGTGATCTCTGGATGGTCTGTCAATTTTTATGTGGTAGTACGCATCCTGGAGATCTGTCGAGCACATCCAATTGTCTTTTCTTAGAAAAGGAAGTATGGACTGCAGTTTAACCATCTTGAACTTTGTCTTTTTCACAGATTTGTTTAACTTGCTGAGATCCAAAATGGGCCTCCAGTCCCCTGTTTTCTTTGGAACTAAAAAGAACCTTGAGTAAGTTCCGGATCCTGTCTGGTCAGCGGGGACTGGCTGGATGACTCTCTTTTGTAGCAACCTTTGAACTTCTCCTGTTGCTTGTTCCCTGTGACTGGGTGGAACGTTTGGGATTTTCCTTATTAAGGGAGGTAGGGAGGAAAAGGGAATAGAGTAACCTCTGGATATGATGCTTTGCGCCCAGCTGTTTTTTGTTATTTTTAGCCAGGTGTCTGGGTACAAAGACAGGCATCCCCTGACTGCCTCCAGAGATGGACAGGCGGGCCTCCTCTCAGGAGCGCTGATAGGGCTTCCCAAAGAACTGATCTCTGTCTCTGTGGTTCTGTAGACCATCTCTGCCACTTGGATGGCTTCTTCCATTATTACCCCCTCCTCTGCCTCTGGAGGGGGTTTCACCACGTGTGTCCTGAAAGGCACCTTGAGTTTTATGGAACCACATCTTTCCTCCTTTCTGACCTTTGGGGTAGGGTCTGGTAGGAGTGGAAAAATAGACTCCAATGGCAGACAAAGTCTTTCCGTCTTGTTCACACCTGCTAAGCGTTTCTTTTACTTTGGGTCCAAAAAGGGACGAGCCATCGGAAGGGGTGTTGATAAAGGATGACTTAAAGGGCTCAGCGAAAGAACATAAGCACATCCAAGAAAGTCTCCTAAGAGCAATTCCTGTACCCACTGCTCTGCACGCTCCATCAGCTGCATACGAAAGCAGATGCATGGATAGGTTTGTTAGGGGATTGAGGGTGGAGAGCTGTGAAGATATTTCATCTGAGACCCCTGCAGCTACTGAACCCTGTAGAGCTCTTTTAGGAGATCTCTTTGTAATCTAGTGAAATGCGTGAGATAATTCTGTGACCTAAGAACAAAAGTCGCTGAAGTAAACATGTGCTTTCCATATCTGTCCATGACTCTCAAGTCTTTATTCAGTGGATGGACTGACATCGAAGTTTCAGATAACTCCTTTTTGGTACCATGGTATCAACAGGGACTCCCTTGGTGAGAAAAGCCTTATCCTGTGGTGATGTAATAAACTTATTGGGCCTCCTAGACACAGGTTCCACTGTATCTGGAGACTCCCACACTTTTCGACAAGTCAAGTCCATGAGTTCGTCGAAAGGCAGAGACACCCAAGAGTTGTAGGGCTGAGACCCGAAAGCCTTCCTGTAGACTGACTCGCCATCAGTAGGTTTGATGGACTGCCAATCACCCCTCTGTTTGAGAATCTCTAAGATATCTGCGAAGGAGATATCTTCTGAGGGTGACTGTGGGGAACCTTCTGAATCATCTAAGTCAGTGACTGAAGTGACGGATTCCTGAGGGGAGTCCAGATGCTTCCTCTTACATAGCCTCTTCTGAGGGACCTCCTCAGTGGGAGTTTCTAGTGAGGTTTCAGAAGAGCAAGGATTGCCCAATGGGGCTTTCTGAGGCTGTGGGTCTCTACGCTTTTGTGGAATCTGTGATGATGAAGTAGACACTGGCACTGTAGGGGGAGAAGCTGCTGGTCCTGATGAAGTGGTTGTCCGAGGGGACAATGCTCTCCTCATGGCATCAAAGGTCCTCCCGGCTCCGATGTGAAGGAACTTCTGGATCTGAAGACAGTTGATTTCCTCAGCACGAAGACGGTGGGCTCTGAGCCAGAGGTAGGAGCCGAACTCACCCGTGCCAAAGCCCCGAGAGACAAAGTCAGACCTGAAAGATCGGATTGACTATCTCCCCCCAGACCCGACCGGAGAGTGTCGGCTCCTAGACACTCTGGTCGGCACCAAAGCAGTCTGAGAATTCAGATCGGAAAGGCCTGGAGCAGGTCTCAGTACCGACGGCTCCACTATCATCAGTTTCAAGCACTCCGGCTCCGAAGAAAAGATATGGGGGGAGGAGGGTTAAATGGTTCCAAAGCCCGAGGGGTCAGCCCTGACAAAAGCTTGACCAGCGCCAGTGTCTGCAGAAGCTTCTGCACCACACGATCCACATCCATGTCTGATAGGCTTCTTGAGGACTGAGAGGATGGCACCGAAGAAGATACAGATTCTCCAAACTGGAGATTTCAAAATGGGAGATACCAGCTCCAATACTGGGGACTGACTTTTCATAGTAATAACTGTCAGCTCTGAGGTCAGTGGCGCCGAGGTTGAAGGTCTGTCAGATTTCGACTTACTGGATGACAGAGATTTTGCTGGTTCCGACGATCCAGTAGTGGAAGATGTGTTTGAAGGATTAGGCTGCTTGGTATGAGCTGTATGACCTTGCTCCAACGATTCCTGAAAGGAAGATTTAATCAAGCCCCTGACAGTCAACTTGTTCTTCCTTTCTTGTAGGACTGTGGAACTAAAGGAGTGACATATGGAGCATGTTTCCTGTAAATGTAATGCCCCTGAACAATACATACACTCTGTGTGTCCATCAGTAATGGACATTTTCTGTCCACACTTAAGGCATTTCTTAAACTCTGGCTTAGACTGTTTAGCCTCCTTGTCTTTATCTGGAGACATCTTCACCCCATCACACAAACGCACAGTAAAGAACATTCTAAGTTAAACAAGCTTATCACAAAAAGTTTAGCCTTCTAACTTAAACAGGCTATAATAAATAAATAGTAATAACACACAATACTATGAGAGATTTAAATATCTATGTATTCACACAGACAGCTACTTATACCACAAACATTCTGCACAGTAAC
Source organism: Protopterus annectens (assembly GCF_019279795.1). NCBI lineage: Eukaryota > Metazoa > Chordata > Ceratodontiformes > Protopteridae > Protopterus > Protopterus annectens. Next base: position 88,194,904 of record NC_056738.1, on the reverse strand, counting down.
AATAAGTTTTGGCTACTATTTATCTAAGCTATAGAATAAACGCACTGAAAAATAACAGTTTTTAATGACTATTTACACTATCTAACTACTAACACTCTATCAAAGGGAAAATGGGGAGTTTAACAAAAGGCATTCAGACAGACCATGAAGAGCTAACAGAAGAAGGAGCACACTAGCAGAAACGCGATGTGCTAAAGGCTGTATGAATTAGCAATTTACCTAACTAAGCAAGTTCTAACTAACAATATAGCGATTTTAAGAGAAAAATATCAAACTTTCACTAGCCAGAGCTGGTGTATCGCCCGATCTGTTGCAGCAGCAAGTGAGATCTGGGGGAAGCACCAGTGCATCATGGGATGGGGAGTAGGCCTCGAGCTGATTGAAGACCTTGAGCTTTTGCATTTGGCCAAACCCCCATCAGTGAGAATGACAGCAAGATAGAATTCATGATTTATCTAGTCAGACTTCACATGCAGAAGAGTCAGTTGTAACTAATATCTGTTTGGTCCAAACATTAACACTCCCTGACCTTTCAAATTCTGGTATTGGAATTTGTAAAAACAAATTGACATTCTGGAGAGATTAGTTTTATCTGAATCCAAGTCTTCCATTTTCCCTTCCTCTTTCGCCTCTTCAGTCTGTAACAATGGAAGCATCAGACTTTTGGGGGGGTCCTGTGTTTTTGGGGGTCAAAGTTCAAGGCCTTTGGAACAAAAAAGACAGACCAAAACATATAAATATCTTGGAGATGTTGGCAGTAATAAATGCACTCAATTCTCTTATTCATCTGTGGTCCCCAATCCCTGTTCAGGTAATCACAGACAACACCACAGTGATGTGGTACATAAACAAGCAGGGAGGGTCCAAATCCTGCATTCTGTGCATTCTAGTCATGGTAGCATGGGCTGTAGCAATTCACTACATTCTTACTCTGCATGCTTCTTACATTCCATCAGAACAAAATCTTGTGGCAGGCTAACTGAGCAGGACAAGGACAGACCTTCACAAATGGAAATTGAGTTAGGGAGGGTCTTCCAGCAATCTACTGAAGAAATTGTGCTTTGGGATTCCTTGCTAGAAAACATGTCTTTTTCAATTCATTAGAAATAAAATGTCCTTTATTCCTTTCCACCCTTTCTACTGATATCCAGGATCCGTCTGAAGATTCAGAAGGTGATTCCAAAGATCATTGTGGTGATTCCTTTCTGACTCAGGCAGCATTGGTTCTCCTTTCTTTTGAGATTGTCCAAGGGCAGTTACCACAAGTTTCCTCACAGTCTGGGTGTTCCTATACAAGACTGTCATTGTTTGATAGACCCCAGCTTGAAACATCTTCATCTGACTGCCTGGATGAATCTTAATACTTTTTAGGCATCTAAGCAGGTATTAAAGGAGGCAAACAAACCTGCTACTAGAAAGTAATTTTGTGGTAAATGGAAAAGATTTTCTAGTTGATGTCACACTAAGACTCAAGACACTTATAAGGTTAGCACTTATGTGGTTATTAAACACTTCTGTGAATTATTACCTTCTGATCTTTCTTATTCTTATAACAAGATTCAACATTTGGCCCTTTTAGCATGTGTGCTCATGGAGCCCTCTCTTTCAATGCATTTTCATGTCAAGCTATTTTTGAAAGGGGCTGTGTATATTCGTCCTCTGAGAAAGCTGGTGGCTCCTCTTTGGGATGCTAATTTGGTTTTGGAAGAATTAATATTTTCTCCATTTAAACCAGCTCATCAGGCTGATTTGATGTTCTTAACATGGAATACAGTGCTGCTTATTGCTGTGACTTCTGCACGAAAAGTATCTGACCTTTGAGCTCTTCTGGTGGGTCAGCCTTAACTCATTCTTTCCCTCAAAGATAGGGTTTCTTTGAAAACAAATCCTTCATTTATGCCTAAGTAGTATCTCAGTTTACATTAAGCCAATGTATCCATCTTCCTGTCTTCTTTCCAAACCTAAGAAGGAAAAAAAATATTCTTATTACTTTGGATGTCAACTGACAACTCAGATGCTATCTTGACAGAACTAAAATCTTCAGAAATTCTGATCAGTTATTTATTTCTTGTGAAGGTAAGAAAAAAAGTTCTGCTAGTATCAAAGCTGATAATTCCCATATTGCTGTTCCATGCTATCTCTTTTTTTATTTCCATTGTAAAAGGCAATTCCAGGCAGGATCAAGGCACCTTCTACTAGAGCCTTGTTATCTTCAGTGGCTTTTTGGAAAGGAGTGGACTCTAGATGTATTCTAGAGGCAGTAACCTGATCCTCTGCATATACTTTTACAAAGCACTATAAACTAGATTCTTTCTTCAGGTCTAGAGCAGGCTTTGCTAGGACCAGTCTCCAGGGACTCCTGGACCTTTACACTTCCTGCTCCCATTCTTTCTAAACTTTGGTATTCTGTCCATGTAACTTAGGCTATTGTATCAGTGATCCAAAGATTAACAGTACAGTTGTGCAAGTAAACTTAACATGGCAGAATATGTTCACATAGATTACAGCTGCCGTTACGCCTACTTCCATCCACCTTATATATTTTTTTTGTATGTTTTTGTTTAATAGGGTGATGACAGTTTTGCAAACCTAGCATTGACCCTTTAACAGGGCTCTAGCAACCCTTCTTTAGTTGGCCTGAAAGCTCTGAAGGATTTGTCACCTAGACCGCTGTTTTTTCGCTTTGCCTAGTTCAAGCTACTAATGGTCTGGTCATGTGGAAGGTGCCCTTATGCCCTTAAACTTTGGAAGATGACTAGCTGTTATAGCCTAGGCAGAATATAACCCATATAGTTTAGACTATACTATATATAAATATATGTGTGTGTGTGTGTGTGTGTGTGTGTGTGTGTGTATAGATATATATATATATATATATATATATATATATATATGTGTGTGTGTGTGTGTGTGTATGTGTGTGTGTGTGTGTGTGTGTGTGTGTAGAGGGGATATATTTTAAGGGCTTCGTGAACAACACCTAAGCCTAAACAGGAGGCCTTATATAACCTCAGTAATAAAATAAATGTAATTATTTCATCTTCTGACAAAGAGGGTGCAATAGTGGTTATGAACTTTGAAGACTATAAAAAAGAAGTATATAGAGAATTGCATGACATTTAGCTATACGAAAATGCCTTCTAATCCAATGGTGTTTTTTTATGTAAAATTAAGATTTTGTTTTTGTCTGAACAGGTGCTTGTATGGAATACTACATAGGCACTTACACATACTCTACTGGTGAAGAGTCTCAGGCACAAAATATTTACATCTTGTCCAAAGTACATACATCCACAGGCCACCAAATTGTTTCAGAAGGGGATTACGTAATTGAACCAATCTCTGCATATTTGGAGCATGTTTTGAAACCATTATTTGGTTTGGTTCCAGCATGACTTAAAGATACTATTGACTTTTTGCTTTACTTAGAGTTTGCTACCATACCCTCTACTTCACTACTTTTTACAATGAATGTTACCTCACTTTATATGAGTATTCCCTATCAGGTGGGATTGGAGGCAGTACACTACTGGCCAAAAGAAAGGCTTAGCTATAAAACAAGCTCTATCCATTTCATTTTGAGCCTTTTGGAAATGGTATTGAACATAAATGCCTTTTACTTTGATGATGAATGCTATTTACAAGTAAAAGGTACTGCCATGGGTATAGACTTTGCACCCATCTATGCAGATCTTTATATGGGTTATTTTGAGCTCCTTTATATACATAGTTTTGAAGTTAACATGCATATTAATAAAATAAACACCTGGAAGAGGTATTTGGGTGACTGTTGGGTGTTGGGTGCTGTGGATGTTGAGATTACAGAGCTACAGGCATGTAAGGACTTTTTTGAGCAGAATAAGTGGAATATATATTTTGATATGAACTATGGTGCATCCAGTATTGAATCTGTAGATGTAATAGTTAATAGGTCAGCTCTGGAGACTGTAATGACTACAGTACTTTGTCATCCATTTTCTTAAAATGCATTTTTGCATGCTAGTAGTTGCTACCCTAAGCACATTAAAGATACCACCCTTCCCAAGTAAGTCCCAATACTTGTTACTAAAGAAAATTTGTAGCTCTGAGGAACAGTCTGAGCAGGAAGTGAATCTGTTGGACAACTGTTTGGATGAACAGTTATATAATCAACATGGCCTTGATACTTTTAAATCAGTACTAGGCATAATCTTATACATGGTAACAGAGAGAATCTGACACCGGTGATTCTGATTTGTTAAGGTTTGACATGACATTATGGTAATATTTTTAAGATCAAGAATGTTATTTCTTGTTATTGGCACACTTTGAAGGGGGATTTTGTTTTATAATTATATGCAGGTTTATTTTACATAAGGACCATGAGGTTCGTCACCTTTGTTCACATTGTAGTAGAGTATATAAAACAAAATATTTTACATCTATTAATACTTCTAAGCCTTTTGAAATCCAGCATCTTCTCACCTGCAAAACCGTTAATGTGGGTCAGACAAGTAGACTGTGGAAAACAGAATGTCATTACATATAAGTGATATTAATTGTAAAAGAGAAATGTGCCCATTGTACAAACATTTAGTAAAATATAATATAGCTGTCTTTACCTTCGTTGATGTTGATAAAATGGTTATGGGGGGTTTACCCAAAAGTGATTGGCATAACATTTTATCACTGGATTGTGACTTTAGGTGCCCTTTATCCCCAGGATTAAATGAGCATATCTGATTACTTGTTTATGGGATAAGATTAATATTTTATACATTGTATGTTTTTGTCAGAGGGATCTGTATATTTGTTAATTTGTGTGTGTGTATATGTATCTATCTGTTTCTCTCTTTATATATATATATATATATATATATATATATATATATATGTATATATGTGTGTGTGTGTGTGTATATATATCTTACAGGACATATTTATTTAATGGATTGCTGTCTTGCACAACTTATGGGATAAGATTAATATTTTATACATTGTATGTTTTTGTCAGAAGGATCTGCATATTTGTTAATTTGTGTTTGTGTATGTATATCTATCTTCCTCTTTCTCTCTCTCTCTCTCTCTATATATATATATATATATATATATATATGTATGTATATGTTATGGCACATCTTTATTTAATGGATTGCTGCCTTGCACAACTTACTGAATGTTTGTATATGCATTACTACCATCTTTCTTCTTGTTGGCAAAATGATGTTGGTAAATTCTAATCTTCAGACGGTTAGATATGTTTTTTTGGGTGCCAGTTTTACTGTAGGCAGCTTTCCAACATTGGTCTACCCTAAAGTAAAATTTAATTTTAACACTAAGGATTTGATTTATTTAGCATAATGCAGTTCATGTCCTGCATTTTATATTGGTAAAATATTAAAGGCTTTGAAGGTTACCATTAAGAAGAAAGTTGTTAGTAATCCATTATGTAAACATTCAGTAAATTGTGCACCTTTTAAGTAATTTTTGTTTTTGTACTGGAAAAAGTGCCTTTTTTTGAAAGGGTTATAACTGGGGAGCACATGTTGAGAAGCATGAATTATATTGGCAAGTGTTGCGAGATGCCACCAGTCCCCAGGTATCAATGATATAATAATCTATCAGTAGTTTATTATTAATTAAAAGGGCACAGATCTAATTACAACATTGTAAAAATGTAATGCTGGTTCACCATTTAACATGGTGGTTAGTTTATATTATGTTAACAGCGAATGAGAAATATTTATGTATGTATCTACAGCTAACACATTTGTGCACCCTGATAATGGTCAAGCATATAATTTCAGAGTACTGTCGAGTTGTGCAGTTTATCTTGCTACCTACCAGGTATGTGGGTCATTTTACGTTGGTAAAACGGATAGACTTTTCAAAGATATTGTCAGAGAACACTTGTATCAGATAAGGATTTGTATTACCAATGCATTGACTAAACATATTCTTGACACTGATGAAACTCACTTTTCTATGTTTAATGTTTTAGAGATTATTAAAGTGAATATTAGATAAGGTGATATTCAAAGTAGAACTGAAAGTGCTGAGGCATGATGGATTATTAAACTTAGACCAGTTAGGGGTAAGGGTTTGAAGGCTAAGGTCCCTTTGAAACCATTTTTAAAAGTCAGGGGACTACAACCAGGGTTGCCAGATTTCTGACAGGCCAGGTAATGACAAAAAAAGGTCTTTCACACTGAGTGAGGACAAAAAAAGGTCTTTCGTTTGTGTGGAAAACAGGCCGTTATGCGTCAAGCAGAAGTGGCTCTGCTCTGCCATTTTTGATTGGCTCGTATGCCAGTATATGAGCCATTCAAAAATTCGCACAGCAGAGCCTTTTCAGTTCAGTACAGAACAGCCCGCTGTTCCGCACTGAACAGAAGTGGCTCAGCTTTGCGATTTATGATTGGCCCATATGCCGGTATATGAGCCAATCAAAAATCGTACAGTGGAGCCTCTTCTGTATTGAACAGAAGTGGCTCCACTTTGTGATTTATGATTGGCCCATATGCCGGTATACGAGCCAATCAAAAATCACGAAGCTGGGCCTGTTTCGCCATGATTTTCAAAAGGCAGTGCAAGACTCAGGATTGGCCTGCTGATCTCAGGACAGTCCTGCTCAAATAGGGACATCTAGCAACCCTGCCTACAACATTGAATTACAACTATGTATAAGTGGTCCAGTGGTAGAATTTTTACCTTTCACGTGAGAGGCCTGGGTTTGAATCTAGGCTAAGCTGAGTTTTACATTGTTATTACTGATCACACATATGTTTTGGAACAGTGTGAAAATGTGTTAGAAGGGAGTGTTTATTGTGAGGAGAAGCCAAAGGCTAACTGATATGCAATTGTTATTAACTAAATTATTTCAAGTTTGCATGCCTGATTAGTTTGGCCACTATATTATATGTTTTTAACTGTGGAACATGATTGGCTACAAGTCTACACTAAATAAAACCTGATTTGCTGTATTTTGGTTAGTAATTTTGCAACATGATTGGATATATTGTTTTTCTCTTGTATTTATGATTGGCAGAAAATTCATTTTAAGGAACCTATAAAATTGGTTACAGTACTACACTAAGTGGAGTCTGAGTGGCTGTATTACTATGTTCTAAGCACTGAATGGTTAACAAATGCGTAGCGTGATTGATTACAATGTTATATTAAGCCACCTATAATTGGTGGTAATGTTTTATTTTATAGTTTCTCTGATTGGTCTTATTGTTACATCTACTGAAATTTGAATGGCCATCAGATGGATAGTAAATGTGTAATATGGTTAGTTATAGTGTTTTGTTATGCCTCCAATGATTGGTGACACTGTCTTATTGAAATGTTTCACTAAAGCGTAACAGTAAATCAGTCTAATGAAGCAACTGTTTATGTTGTAAAACCTATCAACAACTTTTATTATTTTTATATCTCATTTTATTAAATAATTTCTAGACCTGGAATATGTGTTGGTCTCATTCTTTGCATTTTTTGTTACTTTTGAACTGTTGAGTGGACCATTTACCTTTGGAGTAGTATCTGTCTTGTTTTTTTTGCTCTTTTTTACTACGACTATGAAGGATTACGTATGGCTTAGGGTCTTCCTGAAGGTCTGAAATTGGATTACAATCCTTTGAATCGAGCTGGCATTGGTATACTTAGTCAAGATCGTTTGACGAGATTTGTTATCATTGGTGACAATCCTCTGTTGTCTTTTTTAACTACAAGAGAGACAAAATCTTCGTAGAGAAAGAATGTTGACCTGAACAAACTATGTGAGGGTTTCAGTAAGTTTGAAAATTATTTATTTAAGCTAAAAAGGCTTCAAATGCAGCTTCAACTGTTTGCAGATGTTCTTCGTGTTTCACTGTTGCAGTCATTACATTTGGGTTATCTGCTTGCAGTAGCCCTCAGTCGGCCTGATTAACAAAGTCTTGGGTCCTGCGTCGGTTGCTGTCCCTTCTTCCATGATGTCAGGTCGTCAGGGGTATAAAACATGCAGCCGACGCCATTACACCAGTCTTTCTTGCCGTGCGGTGCCCGAAGCAGAAGCAGTTCGCAAGTGCCAGTCGGCCGACTCTTGAAATTTTCGTTTTCGAGTTTCAGAACTGAAGTCTTCAACTAAAGCTAAGTACCCCGTTGGGGAAACTTTTTCTTGCTCCTTACCGATGTCAGTAAAGGTTAATAATTACATTACTTGTGGAAAGCAAATACCTCACAAAGATTTTCATTTATACTGTATTCCTTGCCTAGGCCCTGACCACAAAGTATCTTGCTGTCAGTTTTGAGCTTTATTTAATCAGCGCACTATCCGTCATCGGTATATTTTCGCTTCTAAATATTTCGGTTCTCGGTTTAATTATCCAGAAATGTCGTCGGTTAGCCATCCGACTATGGGGATTCCGAAAAAAACGCAAAGATAAAGACAGAAACAGGCCACTGAGGTCCAAAGCTGTCGACGAAGCTTCTCCTAAGCCAATCGCCAGTTCGCCGGTACTCAGTGAGGCTCTTTCGTAGCCCCTGATACCCGCTACTTCTGACTCGGAGGCCTCTACTGAGACCCATTCGAATTCCCGTATGCCGCGAGATGCTTCAACTGTGGAACCTGCAGATGTCTCTACCTTGGATGGGTCCGGAGCCGCTGTGCAGGCACCGACTTCTGAGGGTGTATTCAGGCCTACGGACTTGCATATTAAACCGAAGCCTCCTTCTTCATTTAGGTCAAAATCTCGAACCATGCCTAAGAAACCGACGACCAGGCCACATGCTCAGGCATCTATGCATAAAAAACAAATGATAAGAATGGCCGAAGATCTTATAACTCTAATAAGGGGAAGCCAACCTCCCCCTTCTAAGAGACCTAGGACTGAAGTTGTTTATGAATCTTCTGAACAGGGTTCAGATTTTTTTTTTATTCTTCTGATTATCTGGATTTGCCCTTATCTACTTATGAGGATTCTGATGCAGATGACTATTCCCTCTGCTTCCCCTCCAGAGGATTTTTCTTTTGGTGAGACCTTACATACTCTAAGGGAACATTTCCACTGGGAAAGCCAAGATTTTTCTGATTCAGAAAAGAGGCTTAGGGATTTCTTACTCTTGCCTCAGCATAGGCCTTTAGCTATACCTCCTGTACTAGACATTGTTGATGATGCCTTTTCAGAATCTAGTTTGGCCCCTGATTCTTTGCCTCCTGCTCCCAGAAAACCTGACAGATATTACAGGGTTCCTGATTCTCACAAGTTCCCTTTTAAAAATCCTATTGTGGATCCAGAGACTATTTAACAGAGACCCAAGGGCATTAAGGCTTTTACTGCTAAAAATCCTACCCCCTCTGATAGAGACTCCAGGGCACTGGATAGATGGGGTAAGAAAGTTTACACTTCTGCAACCTTGGCCATTAGGTTTTTAAACTGCCAGTTTCATATTTTAATGTTATTGGATTGCTTAAACAGAAAATTATGTTACTTCCAGACTGTTCTGAAAGTAAACAATTACAGGATTTAATGCATTCTGTTGAACAGGTTGGAAAACATACTTTGCAATGTGGATTTGATTCATTAGAGGCCTTTTGCAGGGCTGCTGTTACTAGGTCTGTGCTCAGAAGGCATGCTTGGCTTAAGGAGCAAGGTTTGCCTGATCATGTTAAAGCTAAATTGTTGGATGCTCCCTTAAATCAGGACCACCTGTTTGGCAACAAGGCTGAGGAAGTTCTTAAAAAGATGGAAGATAAAGCTAAATCTATGCAAACTGTTAAAGATTTCTTACAAGTACAGCCTCCTAGATTTAGTAGGCACTGGCCCTCTAAAAATTGGTCCTTTTCAGCCCCTTCCAAGTCCTCTCAAGCCAAACCCAGACACAGCAGAAACCCCAGGTTTCAGTCCCAAGGGACACACAAGACTAGGCAGTGGGGGGTTTCCGCACCCAAACCTGGGAGTAGTAAGACTCCCCCCTATGGAAAACTGTCTCAATGACTTGCTTTTAAAACTTCCAAGCTCCTTTAGGCAGAAAGATTGGTCTGCAGGCCAAAAACTGGGAATTCATTACCCAGGACAAATGGGTTTTAAATATAGTGTCCCAAGGATACAGATTTCATTTCCACACATTACCAACACCAAGCGGGTGGCCAGATTTACCCTCAAATCAGTGGGCAGAGGCCCAAAATCAAGTACTCTCTCTCTTAAACATGGGGGTTATTCAATTGATACCAGAAGAGGAAAAGGGTCAAGGTTTCTATTCGAGACTTTTCTATTCTAAACACATTTCTGGTGATTCCAAAATTCAAAATGCTGACTCTTCACCAGCTGCTTCCTATGCTAGGCAAGGATGCATGGTTGGCAACACTAGACTTAAAAGAAGCATACCTGCACATCCCTATCAGGGAGTCTTGCAGAAGATACCTACGCTTCAAAGCAGGCTAGTTGCACTATCAGTTCTCTGCACTGCCCTTTGGCTTATCTACTACGCCCAGGGTATTCACAAAGTGCCTAGCTCCAGTCATTGCATTTTGCAGGCAAAGAAATATTCAAATATACCCATACCTGGACGATTGTGTAATTCAGGCAGAAAGCAAGGACATTCTTTTGAATCATCTGGCCTTTGTTCAAAGGGTACTGACTTGTCTGGTTCACCATAAACGAAAAGAAATCCCACCTGGTACCCTGTCAACAAATTATATTCCTGGGAGCAAGCTTGAATACAACTTCCCAGATGGCTTTCCTCATGTCGGAGAAACAGATTAATTTGACAACTTACTTCAAACAAGTGGCCACAAAAACCCAGCTATCTGCAAGGCAAATACTGCAAGCCTTGGGGTTCATGGCCTCCTACATTCTTCTAATTCCATATGCAAGGCTGCATATGAGAAAACTACAGTGGTATCTCAAAAGCCTATGGTGTCAACATTCACAGGCTCTAGAAGCAAGGATTCCTATCATACCTTGCCTACGCTTAGAGTTCCTTTGGTGGGCAGAGGCGTGCCACCAAAACAGGGCACTACCATTCACATTACCCCCTGCCACCCAGATCTTAACAGACACATGAGACTATGCATGGGGGGCTCACCTGGCAGGGAAGTGTATTCAGGGCAAATGGAACCCAGGTCAAATGCACCTGAAAATAAATCAAAAGGAAATTTTAGCTGTACAGAATGCTCTGACAGCCTTCAAGGACCACATTCTTCCAGGATAACTAATGTTAAAGACGGACAACACCACTGTCATGTGGTACATAAACAAGCAGGGGGGTACACATTCTTACCCCCTCTGCAGAGTAGCCATGGCATTGTGGAACCCAGCCTTGAGCTACCAAGTGAATCTACAAGCTCAATTCCTGCCAGGAAAACTAAATACACTAGCAGATGGACTAAGCAGAAACCTCATGGACTCATATGAGTGGAAACTGGAACCAAGGATTTTCAACATGTTGACAAGCAAATGGGGGAGCCCAGATATAGAACTGTTTGCCTCCCCCCAGAACCATCAGCTGGACAAATTTTGCACAAGGATTCCCCACAAGCTAGCTTGGAAGGTGGATGCTCTTTCATTCAGCTGGAAAAACCTATCAGTTTATGCCTTTCCTCCTCTGCCTCTGCTCTCCAAGGTACTACTAAAGATCAAACAGGACAAGCCAAGGATGATTTTAATTGCACCAGACTGGCCTCGCCAGCACTGATACCCACTCTTGCGCAGTGTGTCATGCTTGGCTCCATAGTACCTGCCTCAAACTCCTTCCCTGTTGTCTCAGCAGGAGAGCCAGATTCTGCACCCTCAGCTGCAAACCATGAACCTAGCAGCCTGGCTAATTACTTAATCTCTCCTTTACCATCCCTCAGTAAATCAGTGATGGATATCATTTTAGAGACAAGGAGGCCTAGTACTAGAAAATCTTATGCTGCAAAATGGAAAAGATTCTGTGCCTGGAACCAGTCTCAAGGAATGAATGCAGCAGTGCCCAATTTACCTCAGATTCTACAATACTTGACTGAGATGCTTCATAAGGGCTTGTCTTTTTCCTCCAAAATTCATGCCTCAGCCATTTCAACTAATTATAGCACAGAGCCTCCACTCTTCTCTCACCCACTGCTGAAGCAGTTCCTCAGAGGGGTCACAAATTTAAGGCCAAACAGGAGAGCTCCAACTCCAGCCTGGGTTCTTAACTTTGTCTTGGAGAAACTCACTCTTCCTCCTTTCGAACCAGCTGCTACTGCAGATTTAAAATTTCTTTCCTGGAAAACAGCTTTCCTGTTAGCAATCACTTCTGCAAGAAGGGTATCTGAATTACAGGCCCGTATGGCAGTGGAACCTTTCATCATCTTTCATGCGGACATGGTGTCCCTCAGGACCAGTCCCTCCTTCATGCCCATGGTGGTATCCAGTGTGGCTCTTAATCAGTCCATTCATTTGCCTACCCTCTTTCCTAACCCACAGAACAAAGGGGAATGAATACTGCACTCTTTAGATGTGCATAGACAGCTTAGATTCTACTTGGACAGGACTAAACCTCAAAGGAAATCTGAACAATTGCTGGTGGCATTTGGTGCAGGGACAGAGGGGAAAGCTATTTCAAAACAAACTATTTATAAATGGATAGGCCACTGCATTCATTTCTGCTATAAGCACCATGGAAAACCTATCCCACAGGGCATCAGGCCCCATTCAACCAGGGCTGCATCTACCTCTACAGCCTTTCTCAGGGGCGTCCCTTCTAGGGACATCCTAGAAGCTGCTACCTGGAGTTCTGTACATACTTTCACCAAGCATTGTCATTTGCCAGTTTTCTCTAAATCCAGAGCTGGTTTTGCCACTGCAGTCTTGCAGGGCCTTATAGCTGGTCCTAATTCTATTTAAATTCCTCCTCCCAACCTTAGCGTTGGGAATCTACCCAAATATAATGACTGCAACATTGAAACATGAAGAACATAGTACAGTTGTGTACACTTACCATAAATGTAGATGTTCGAGTGTATTCACTGTTGCAGTCCTGGTTACCCTCCCTCCAGCCCCCTTTCTTCTTTTGGCTATACCTGTACTCTCACTTACTATGCTCTAAAAGCTTTTTGGTGTATTTGCTTTTTTGTTGGAGGTATATCCTTGTATTTATAGGATTGATTGCTTCCCATTAGGGGGGCACCTGACATCTGGGGCAAGAAAAACTGATGTAATGGCATCGGCTGCATGTCTTATACCCCTGACGACCTGACGTCATAGAAGAAGGGACAGCAACCGATGCAGGACCCAAGACTTTGTTAATCAGGCCGACTGAGGGCTACTGCAAGCAGATAACCCAAATGTAATGGCTGCAACAGTGAATACACTCTAACATCTACATTTATGGTAAGTGTACACAACTGTACTTTCTGTGTGGTCCCTTGAGGACTGAGAGAACTCAGTATGCCTACCTAAGGTGAACATTACCCTAATTTGTTGGCAAAGTGGCAACAAATAAATCTTGAGGCGAGCTTTGATTATATAAGACTATTACCTGAGCACTTTAAACCTGAGGAAGACAGCCTTAGAGATTCTGTAAAAGGACAACAGAATGTACTGTTTGAACAGTTTTCAGGAGATATGGTTGATGTGAAACTAAATTAGTTACTAGATACTTTATGATCTATGAAAGACGACTTTTGCAACAAAAAAGAAAGAAAGAGGAAAGAGATAGGATGGATTTTAAGAATGCATATGTGTTTGCTTGGCCCAGAAACATGAACCAAAACTTGGAAGGTTTAGATACAAGTGCTGGTGCTGAGCTTTCTTCATCACAACAATGTATATCTAAGTTCTCCAAGCCTCTTTTAAACAGTGTTATCAGCAATGTATCTAATAATGAGGTTGGTGTTGAACAGTCCTTTGATAGTAATAGTAACAGCAACAATAATTTGAACATTGTGAATGACATAAACAGTGCTACCATCGACTCTGAAGGTTTAGGAATTGGTGCCTTTAAGCCTCGTACCTTTGGATATGTGCCAAGGGTGTCCTCAGCAATGAGTGATGTGAAACCAAAAATTAAGAGTAACAACATTCCACATGGGTCAGCATCTCCAAAGTTTACTTTGCCAATAAACTAACAGCAAGTGAGGGTCAGCAGTCACTCACGCAGCAGAGGCAGGACAAACAGAAAGAACCAAATGGATACAGATGGCAACTGGACTTTGAAAAATATGTAGACACAGAAGGAGCTTCATTAGTATGGAACATTTCATCTAGAATACTTGCTACTGATGAAATTTTTGTGCTGGAGAAAGGGTTGCCCACCTCCTTTCTTACACAAAGAGCGGAATTGATAGCTACCATCAGTGACTTAAAATGATTTAGGAAACGTGTCTTTAAAGCTTATGTACAATAATAATGCACCTGAGACCACTATTCAATCTTTAAAAAAATCTAGTTTATTTGTTCCTATTAACCATCCCTTACTTAATGCCTTTGGGAAGTTATGTGAAAATATTTTTATAGTCTATTTGAACACAGACAAAATAAAAATAGTTTTAATAACTTAACGTAAATGAAAGACTGGCCAGACCCTCAGTAGAAAATGATACCAATACTGTTATCAGACCTGCTGACAAAGGCGGCCCCACTGTTGTTCTGGATAGGAGTTATTATTTTGACTCAGAGAATATGATGTTAGATGACACAAGCACGTGTACTAGACTAGAATTAAGTGATATTATAAGTCCAAAGAATAGAATTTTTTTAACTTTGAGTGGTTGTTTTTTGAATAGGATGATCATTCTTGATTGGTTTATTTTTTTTAAACATAGATGAACCATTGGTGCCCTTCATTCAAGGGCTACCGAAAATTCATAAGAATGCACATACTCCTCCCTTCCACCCCATAGTGGATTGCAGGAATTGGTGTAGTGAGGCTGTTTCTGTGTTTGTTGAGAGACATCTACGTCCAATTTTGGATAAGAGTGTGTACACTGAAAGACTCTAAACAATTTTTACAAGACCTCTTTGATTTTACCTTGTATTATCCCACAGATTTATCTTTTTTGTTGGTTATGTTGACTGTGCAATCCTTATTCAGTAAAATACCGAAACAACATGGTGCTGAGGCTATCAAACATTTTCTTACAAAGTTTAGTGGGTATGATGAAAGATTTATTGGCCTACTGTGTTTATGGAGATCGTACTTGAGAATAATGTGTTTGTATTTGATGGCCGATATTACCTACAGAATGATGATGTGGCTGCGGGCACATCTAGTGCCAGTAGTTATGCCAATGTGGTAATGTCAGAGTGGGAGTTTATCCTAAATGGTCATGATTTTGTTGGTTATATTTTATTTTACCAATGTGTTGTCGATGACCTCTTCATTATATGGGAAGGTAGTGAGAATGATCTGAAAAGCTTTTATGAGCTTTTAGATGGATCAACCTCTTTTTTTAAGTTTTCACTAACTTACTCTCCCCGTGAAGTTAGTTTTTTGGATACTCTGATTACTAGATTAGACACTGGGCATATAACCACTGGAATCTATAGGAAGCCCTGCCATAGCAATACATATTTGCATAGACGGAGTTTGCACCATGGGCGTATCTTTCAGAATATAATTAGAGGGCAGGGGATGAGGGTCTTTCTGACTGAATGCCTGTGATGATAATTTAATGATGAGATTTGAAATTTGAGTATAAATTTGGAAAAGAGAGGTTATAGAAGCTCCAAAATTAATGCAAATATGAGCCAGATCTCACTTTTGCACCTGGATAGAGCAAAGCCTTATTTTTCTTCATGAGATTGTGATGAAGATAGCATTACTAGGAAGCAAAATTTGAATGACAATGTTAAGTTCCCCCTTTTTTATAATAGCAATGTACATACCATCTGTGAAATTAAGAAACACTGGTCAATGTTAATGACTGATTCAAAAATGTGATTGGAGATACACTCAGGCTTAGGTATAAAAATAAAAGGAACATCAAGAGCATGCCATGTTACCCCAAAGATACTGCCAATATCGGTCTTGTTGGTATGGAACCGGGTACTGTACCCTGCAATTCCTGTAGTTACTGTTGGTCTATATCTACAGCTAACGCATTTCTGCACCCTGATAATAGTCAAGTATATAATTTCAAAATACTGGCGAGTTGTTACACTTGTCATATAGTTTATTTTGCTACCTGCCAGGTATGTGGGTCATTTTACAATGGTAAATCAGATAGACCGGTGAAAGATCGTATCAGAGAACACTTGTATCAGATAAGGGTTTGTTCTACTACTAATGCATTGTCTGAAGATATTCTTGACACTGAAGAAATTCATTTTTTTATTTAATGTTTTAGAGGTTATCAAAGTGAATATTAGACAAGGTGATATTCAAAATAGAACTGAAAGTGCTGAGGCATGATGGATTATTAAATTTACAATGGATAAGGGTAAGCTTTTGAATGCTAAGGTCCCTTTGAAAACATTTTTAAATGTCAGGGGGCTACAATATTGAAATACAATTATTTAGAATTGTCCAGTGGTAAAATTTTTGCTTTTCATGTAAGAGGCCTGGGTTTGATTATAGGCTAAGCTGAAATTTAAATTTTTAGTATTGATCACACATATTTTTGAACAGTGTGGAAATGTGTTAGAAGGGAGTGTTTATTGTGAGGAGAAGGCAAAGGTTAGCTGTTATGCATTTGTTATTAACTAAGTTATTTCAGTTTGCATTGCCTGATTCTTTTGGCCAATATATTATATGATTTTAACTGTGGAATATGATTGGCCACAAGTCTACACTAAGTAAAGCCTGAATGGCTGTATTTTGGTTAGTACCTTTGTAACATGATTGTTTATATTGTTTTTCCCTTGTATTTGTGATTGGTAGAAAATTCATTGTAAAGAACCTGTATAGTTGGTTACAATACTACACTAAGTGGAATCTGAGTGGCTGTTGTGAAATTGACATAAGGGCTATTCTTAATAGAGCGCAACATAAACATGGTAATAGGAACATGTCCATAGATGAGAGGGAGTTTCTGAATTTGTTAAAAACATGTAATGCGACAGTAATGAAGCCTGAAAAAAGGGGGGGGGGGGCTTGTGTTTATGGATGAGGCAGAATATGTGGATAGAATGTCTGCTATTGTGGAGAGTGATAACTATTCTAGAGTTAGCTTAAATGAACTAAACTGTGCATGCAAAAGGGTAAAATAAATCCTTAATGATTTATTTTTGGAAAACAGTGTTAATATTGACACTTACCATTATCTAAGTATGCCAGCACCAATGACACCTGTCTTGTTTGGGTCTCCCAAGAGCCATAAAAAATCTTAGTAATCCACCTTTTAGACCAGTAGTAGATGGACGGAGATCCATTACATATGCATGTGCTAAACTAGTAGATAGCAAACTGAAACCTGTAATTAATAACGAACCCCAAATCTGCCATGATTCCTGGAGTTTTTTAGAAAATATAAACAAATTAGATTTCAACGATGAGTACAATTTTCTGACAGTGGATATTAAAGACCTGCACACTGTCATATCCCAGGAATTAGGCATAGAATGGGTCCGTGAATTTTTAGCTACGAAGGGCATAGACTATAGAGAAATAAATCCGATCGAAACCCTTCTGGAGTTGGTTTTGATAAATAATTTTATGTTATTCAATAACCAATTCTTCCTACAAAAAAATGGGTGTAGCCATGGGTTCCCCTTGTGGAGATAGCTTTGCAAATTGAATTATGGCATATTGGGAGAGAGAGCTCTTATTCCATCACAGTACTTTTATGGAGAACAACATTTGATACACCCGTTACCAGGATGGTACGTTTTTTATATGGAGGGGGACAACTAATACAGTGAATATTTTTCTAATTGCCATTACAGAGTTAACCAACTTTTTAGAATTCACTTTCCAGTTTAATACAGAATCCATTAATTTCTTGGATGATCAGTTGTTTAAGGACAGAATTAATAAGAGATACAGGACTACAATTTATAGAAAACCCACATATTTAAATGCCTTTCTCCATTTCAGCAGTAGTCACCCATACCATCAAAAAAGAGCAGTTATAAAGGGACAACTTGTCAGGGCCACCAGGATGGTTTCATCAGAAGTAGATTTTCTCTTAGTGTGTGACACACTGAAAAATATGTTTATAAAAAGAGGCTACCCTGGACAGCTTTTTGAACAGTTATTTAATGAAGTTAGCAGGAAAAGGAGTAATGGCTATTTTAACCCCATTTTACAGAAGGGCTATATAGAACAGGAACAAGACTTGATTGTAGAAGATAGTTTAAACAATTCATCCTTGAACTACGATTCAAAACCAAGTTTTCTTTCTACTTTTTCCATGGATGCAAGAGATATAAAAACATTTTGATTAAAAATTGGGCACTTGTAGTAGAAGACAATAACATCAATAAAAAGTTGGGTGAAAGATCATGTATTATTTATAGAAGGGGTCCCAAACTTAAGAGCTTGTTGGAAGGTAATACCTTAACACCTAAAGCTAATTGGGGCATGAAAAAATGTGGTAGGTGCCAGCAATGTCAGCATGTAAAGGCAGGTAATTCCTTTACCATAAGGAATAAAATTTATTCTGTAAAAGGGAAATATAATTGTGAGACAATGGGGGTTGTATATGCAGCTCTATGCCAACAGTGCCAAAGTTGTTATATAGGAAAAACTGAACATATGCTCAAACAAAGGATCTATGAGCATCACTATCATAGAAGTAAAAAACTAGCACAAATGCACTGGCAAAACACACATCAGAAAATCCCTTACATAGGTTTTAGTTTATTGTGATAGATCAAGTAGGTAGGAACATTAAAAGCGGTCCCTGTGAATTAAAACTAGAGGAATGTGAATTAATTTGGATAAAAACTTATGCCCACATTCCACCAGGACTTAACGAATATTGTTCCGTTAAGTGTATTTTAAAATTGAAAGCTTTGGAAAGGTACTTAGGTCTATATCGTGGAAAAACTGTATGTTTTTCACCTAACATAATTTCTATCTAAAATTTTATGTATTGTTATTTTAAGTATATAAAAACAGAGTTTTTTTACATTCATTTTTTTTGTATCAGTTTTATGAAACAGAATGAAGTGTTGTCTATAAATGATAATTTTTATGTAGATATTTATATTTAATTTAAAAAAAAGGCTTTCTAATTAAGTACTTGAATGTTTAGCCTTATTATTAGCTTAATTGATTATTGTATATATAGCATGGAATCGTGGATATGTGTTGTCTGAAGAAGTTAATTTATTGTTTGAACGAAAGCACTAACAATAAAACAGCTTGGGTGATTTTTACAGTTTGCTGCCATTTTTTTGGTTGTTTCAAGTTGGACGTTTTCCTTTTATCGCAAAGCCATGAGAGTGCGGGAGTGGGCTATCTCCACCGGTCATTTTCTGGTAGCAATGCAAATTCCGGGTCAGTCAAACATTCTTGCAGACAGGCACAGCAGGTCTATCCTACTGCCTTACGAGTGGTCTCTGAACCCTTCAGTAGCGGAGTAGATCTTCCTCAGGTGAGGTCATCCTTGCTGTGATCTCTTTGCATCTCCTTCCAACTCAAAGTGCAGCGAGTCCTTCGCTCTGAACCCCCCTCAGGGGGAAACTCCCAGAGACACTCTGGTTCATGCTTGGCCACCCAGTCTACTTTATGCCTATCCTCCCCTGCCATTGATTTCTAAGTTTCTTCAAAAAGATCACAGACTGGGAAGCACTGTCACCCTCATTGCCCCATTCTGGCCTCTCCAAATCTGGTTCCCATAGTTCCTCCTTGGACTCTGGATCCAGTTCCGGATCTTATTTCACATGCCTCGGGGATACCTCCTCCAGATCTGGTCACTCTGGAGCTCATGGCCTGGCTGCTTCAGTTCCCATGATTGTGAGGAGACTCGGGTTGTCTTTTTCCATTAAGGAGATTCTGGTTGCAGCTCACAAGTTGTCCACCAGAATAGTTTACTTTAGCAAATGGAAGTGTTTTTCTATCTGCGCCTTAGACCCCTTTACGGCTCCAATTTCAGCTGTTCTGGATTTTTTTGGTAGATCGTTTCCAACAGGGCGCTAGTTCGTCCACTATAAAAGTACAGCTTGCTTGCCACTATTTCTAATTTCCATATCGGTGACAATGTGACCTCCTTGGCATCTTCCAAACTATGCAAGACATTTCTTAAGGGTACTTTTCTGCTTCACCCTCTAGTGAAAGATCCATCACCTCCGTGAGACCTTACTATGGTCCTCCAGGCTCTAGTCTCTCCCCCCTTTGAACCTGCAGCTACAATTGACTTACAGTATTTGTCCTGGAAGACTGCTTTTTTGGTAGCCATCACCTCTGCTAGGAGAGTGCTATCTGTTCTGCTGCCACATAGTCCTCATCTCTTCATATCATACCTTCATTTCCCACTACAAGTTGGATATAATTTCCAGAGGTAGGGCTTCTTTTGGCTCCACCATGCTCCGGAATATCCTTCTATGGGGGCCTCCCAGGTGCTAAGTAGCTGTGAACTCTGTCCCGAAGGTTGAAGACCAAATGAAGTCAACTACTTCAGATAAAGAAGTTAAGTCCTTACCATAACGTTCCATCTGAGCAGTTGTACTTCATTTGTCTTCATCCTTCCTCCCCTCCTTCCCCCTGCCTTGTTACTACTGTTCTGACCATGTGCTGAAGTATACCTTTCATAGCCATTCTTTATGTTCCTTGGTTCAGAGTATGACATTTTTCTATTAGTGGTAAAGGCTTTGTTGGGTTGGGTTTATGTCTTGTTGTGAGCAGCAAACTCAATCTGAAGGGAGGAAGGAGACAGGAAGCATTGTGGGTAGAGGAGAGGAGCTGAGAGCTTGGATCAAAGATGCTAGCTGTGCAGCTGTATCGGATCCGAAGCCCAAAGGTTGAAGACAAATGAAGTACAACTACTCAGATGGAACGTTATGGTAATTATAGATTTGCTCTGGTTTCATTTCACCACTGTGCTTCACCTTATAATCTACCTCTTTTAAATTTTCTACCTTTTCAAATGGACCTTGCCACTTAGCTAAAATATACTTTCTGCTGATGACTAAAATGTATTTTCTGCTGATGGCACAAGTACTGAAACATTGTCTCCATCTGGAATTCTGTCTTTTTAGTATTCCTGTTACATACTCTTTTCTGCATTTCCTAAACTTTTAAAATGTTCTCTTTCACTATTGACAGCACCACTATAAGTCTTTCTTGTAAGTTGGTGAAGTAGTATGTAACATTTTTAACTCATCTTTTCTCTTCTTCCCATGTCTCCTCAGGAATATCAAGTGTACCTCTTGGATGCCTACTGTGCAAGAGTTCAAATGGTGTATAAACACTTGAAGCTTGTGGCACTTGTCTTATTGCAAACAAGTATGATAACAGCTGATCCCATTTCTTACCTCCTGCTTCAGTTAACGTTCTTAACAGGAGTTGCAATATTTAATTGAACCTCGCTACCAAACCGTTAATCTTTGATTGGTAAACTGATGCCCTTCGTATGAGATGGCAAACTAAGGTCCCTTCTGCATGAATCTCTGATAGCTCAAGTAGATGCAAAAGATCCCATGGCACCTATCAAAAATAGTATTTGTTTTTATTTGTATAACCCATAAATGCTGTTTACGTAATGTCGCTCACCGTATGTTATGATTCAAGACGAACAAGTGGGGTAGTTTGTTTATATTCTTTATTATATAGAAACACATCAGAATGGCTAGCAGCAACATAAAATGTAAACAAACTGATTAACTGACAGACCACTACATATATGCATGCTTACATCTCAACAGCTCTCTGCAAAATGGCAGTCTTCTAAGCTCATCAAGATGTGTGGAAGAAAAATGTCTCAGTTCCATGACTTCAAAATCAGCTGGATGAGCAACCTGATTTTCATTCTGTTCGTTGTTTTTTCTGGGTAATCTGAAAAATGTATCAGCAAGATAAAAACGTTTGTTTTTGTGTAGACAAGACTGAAATTATACTTTTGCAATTTGAGCATCATGTGTTGTAATCTGGCAGGAGCTGTATGCACAGGCTTTCTCAAAATAGTGACTAGAGGTTGGTGGTTGGTTTCAATTTGAACTGGGCTGTCATAAATATAATCATGGAACTTCAAACATGCAAACACAATTGCCAAGAGCTCTTTTTCAATCTGCGCATACTGCATCTCAGTCTGGGTTGGAGTTCTGGACGCATAGGCTGCTGGTCTAGCCTCTTGAAGAATGACTGCACCAAGGCCAAACTTCGAAGAATCACAAGAGTTACTGGTTTGTGAACATCATAGTATCTGAGAGTTGGTGGGCTGGCATTTCTCTGTTTCAGGACATCAAATGCTCTTTGGTGTTGTTCTGACCAGGACCAGGATACATCTTTGCATGTCACCTCTCTGAGCTGTGATGAAAGTTAGCTCAAGTCTGGAATGAACTTGCCTAGATAGTTAACCTTGATAAGAAAACATTGTAGGACTTGAACATTGTCTGGAGCTGGCATCTCAAGAGTTGCTGTTTGCTTGGAAGGATCTAGTCGTAAGCCTGAACTAGTAAACAAATGACCAACATAAGTAACTTCTCGTAGCCTGAATTTGCACTTCTGAGGATTTAGCTTAAGATTCACTTCACATGCTCTTTCCAGAACTTTCTTGAGGTTTCTGTCATGCTCGGCTTCACCATTACCTCCTACTAGAATATCATCTACTGTAATAACACACGGATAACTAGAAGAAAATTTGCTCCATGACACGCTGAAAGATTTCACTGGCAGAATTTATCCCAAATAGCATTCTCAAAAATCTGTACCTGCCAAAAGGAGTACTGAAAGTGGTTAGCAATGAAGATTTTTGGTCAAGCAAAATTTGCCACAGTGAACTCTTTGCATCCAAAACAGAAAAAACAATGACATTTTACACTAGAGCAGCGACTTTTTTGACTGTACACATTGGATGTTGAGTTCTTTTCACTGCTTTGTTCAAATAGGTTCATAGGTTCATAGGTTTATACTAGGCTATCTGCCCTAAGGCATTTATAAGCCTAGCCCAAAGTTATGTGGCTTACGCCACCCCTTATGTTAGAAATAATGTGCCCATTAGTTTGTTGTGCCTCTGTCCAGCAGTGACACAGAGATGATTCCCAGGGTAAACCTACGATCTCCCATCCACCGGTCAAGATTTCTCTTGAACAGAGCCAGCGAGGTGCTCTGCCTCACATGGACCGGGATTTTATTCCACAGCATGGGGAGTGTCTGGGTGATAAATCTATCCCTCCAGCACGTCCTATTTATATCCATGCTAAGGTTTAAGTCACTTGCTCTAGTGGTTCTGGTGGATTTGGATTTTTTGAGGTGGAGCATGTCCATTAATTCCGGGTTGGTCATGGCCTTGTATGTCAGGCACAGGTCACCTCTGAGCAGACGGTATGCAACTGAATAGAGTTGGAGTTTCTTCAGTCTGGCAGTATATGACAGGTTTTGGAGTCCCTTTATCCTTTTGGTGAGGAACTTTTGGGGTCTCTCCAATTGCTGCAGGTGTCGGGTGAGATACATCCCGAATGGGGCATTGTACTCGATCATTGGTCTGATAAGTGAAGAGTACAGGGAACAATGACCTCACTTGATCTGGATGTGAATCCCTTCATGATCAGATGGGCAATGTAGAAGGTCTTTCGAACCACTTTAGCAATGTGAGTGTCAAACGAGAGGCCACTGTCAACCTGGGTACCCAGGTCCCTGATAACCTCTTCTGTGCTTAGTGGGTTGCCATCTATATGGTAGCTTGGGGTTACCTTGTTTTTCCCGAAGGGTATGACTATACACTTTTTTGCGTTTAACTTCAGGCCATGACTCTGGCACCAGCTATCAGTTTCCGTGAGACCCCTCTGAAGGATGTCTGTGTCCAATGTACTCAATGTACGCAAACTTTGTCAGCCATAGTCCTCCTATGTTTGCCTGTACTTCTGAGAAGTAGATGCCGAACAATAGGGGGCCAAGGACTGAGCCCTGTGGGACACCACTTGTAACCGGCTTGGAGTCTGACATGGCTCCAGCAACTCTAACCCTGTGGGTTCTGTCCTTTAGCCAGTTTGCAACCCATCTTGTGACATATGGGTTTACATTTAAGCTGGTAAGTTTCTCTATGATACCCGAGTGGGGTATTGTGTCGAAAGCTTTTGCAAGGTCAAGGTAGGCTGTATGGACTGCCTTTCCCTCATCAATGGCCTTGGTAACTGTTTCGAAGAAGTTGACCAAGTTCAGTAGGCAAGATCTGCCCTTGACAAAGCCAAACTGGGTTGGGTCCAAGGTCTGCAAGTCCCCTTTGTCCTTGTTTATGAGTTCCATTATGATCCTCTCCATAGCTTTGCAGACCAGGCTTGTTAAGCTTATGGGGCGGTAATTACCAGAGTCCGTAGAGGCACCACCTTTGTGGAGTGGGACCACAGTTGCCATACACCACTCCTTGGGCACATGTCCTGTGGTAAGGCTAAGATTAAACAGCTGCCTTATGTGTGGGTTTAGTTCTTCATTGAGTTCATGTAGCACACAGCCGGGGACACCATCCGGTCCCATTGATGCTGTGTTTTTAGCTTTAGCGAGAGCAGCTTTCACCTGCACATTTGAGATGTCTGGGAGGCTACACTCTGTTGGGATAGTTATCTCTCCTTTTGGGGGGGAGAGGGGGGTGAAGTTTGCGCTGAACCTGTCTGCCAGTATGTTGGCAATGTCTGTGGGTTCAGTGATTTTTGTATCATTTTGGACTAATTCTGAGTATATCTGGGAGTTTCCACCCAGGTTTCTGACATAGCTGAAGAAGGCCTTATGATTGTCTTTTGAATCTGTGGCAATTTTTTTCTCAAAGTTGGCCTTGGATGATTTTATGAGGGATCGTAGTTTCTTGCTAGTACTGATCAAAGATGCCTTCCCTTTTTGGGATTTTGCTCTATCATGTAATAGCTTTCTCCTCTTATTGTAAAGTTTGTTTATGGCTGGGGTCCACCAGACTGGACGTTTGCCCTTGGTGGAAAGAGTCTTGGTTTTATTTGGGATTGCCTGATCCATGCAGTCCTGAAGGTGTTCATAGAAGGCATTTGTAAGGGCTTCCATGAGATTGGGTTGTGGTTTCCATTGGCTCGGGGCCTTGAAGGATACCACACCTGTCTTGAGTAGTGTGAAGTTTGCTTTAGAGAAGTTCTTCACTGTGGTCTTTTTTGTTTGGGGTGGGGACGGGATGTGGATTTCTAGTGAGATTAGTTTATGATCTGATCTCACCAAAGAGGGATATACTTCCGGTGTGGAGCATTTTGTCCCCATGTTTGTGATGATGAGATCTAGTATATTTTCTCCTCTTGTGGGGACGGTGACTAGTTGTTCCATGGCATTTGAATTTATGAACTCCAGGAACCTTTGGGCTAGAAAGTTGGGGCTTGAGTAATGTTCCCAGTCTATATTCGGGTAGTTGAAGTCACCCAATATGATGGTGTTTGGTGATACATTTGTACCCTCCAGTGTCTTCAGGAAGGCTGTGTGGGTTTCCTGAGTTTGAGAGGGTGGCCTGTAGCATGCTACAAGTTGTAGAGCAGTTTTGCCTATGGTTAATTGCACCTGGATGGTTTCCGATGCTTCGTGCGTAGCCACCAACCTGGAGGTGTGGGTATCCTTGATGAATATGGATACACCCCCTCCTTTTGTGGTATGGTCCGGGTTTTGGGGCCGGAACGCATGATATGAGGTAAAACCTGATAGTGCCGGGGTGCTCTCAGGAGCCTTGAACCAGGTTTCAGTCACAGCACAGACATCGATGTTCTCCATACTGAGAAGGGCCTCAAGTGCGTGCATTTTGAGATTTAGACTTCTGGCATTGAGCAGCATTACCCTTAATTTCTTCCCGTTTTTGTTTTCTAGGGTGGTAGGTTTAGAATTTGAGCCTTGCCTAAAAAAGGCACTATGGGGGTGGCAAGAGCCTTAGCCAATATCCGAAATCTCAGGGGTGACAGGTGCAAGCCGTCCCTTGCGAAGCAGCGTGGCTTGTCAAGCATGTCATCCCAAGCAGACAGACACTGGATCCCCTTTGAATGACACCAGAAATTAAGCCAATTGTTAAAGCTGATAATCTTGTCACTATATTGTGGCATCATTCGTGGTGAAGGAAGGATACTGCTCAGGGTCAGGGTCATACCTGCCTGGGCTACATAATCAGAGAGCTCCTCTATGTCTCTTTTCATGTAGTCCAGGGAGGTATGTCTCAGGTCGTTCACACCAGCATGGACAATGACTGTGTCATACTTGTACTTGCCGTGGAGTGACCCGAGTGCTTGTGTTATGTGGCGGATTCTAGCGCCCGATAGGCAGCTTACCATGACCTTCTCCTTGTTCAGCCTGGTGAGTGGGACGTCAGTGTGTCTAACTATGGAGTCACCTATGGTGTTGTATTTGGCCTTAAGGGCAGTGACTGCTTTGCACACTGATTTTGTTTTTTATGTGTTGTTTGTGTGGTGTCTTGAGTTTGCAGTTGCTTGGGTGTCTGCTTTGGAGGCCTTTGCTGTTTAGGTAAATGTTTACTCAGAGCCTCCGAGTATGTCTTAGTGTGTTTATGTGTTTGATTCAGTGGTGTGGTTGAGTTATGTGAGACTTGTATTGTGGTGTGTGTAGTTGCCTTCTCCTCCTGCCTGGTCTTGCCAGTCCTGAGTTGAGAGAGCTCAGCCTCCAGTTTGGCTAAATAGCTGCATCTCGCAAGTGTTAGTGTTATGTGGGAGGAGGAGAGGGTTGTCCGTGTACATGAGGCAATTGTAACATTGCCTCAGACTTCCCAGATTCACCAACTGGGCAGGAGAGGATGCCAGCATCTGACCCTTCGACATGCTAGAAAGAATTATGAGTTGGTATGAGACAGAAAAGTAGAGGGCTTAGCAGGGAAGTGGGCACTCCTGGGGGGTTTTGCAAGTGAGGGATTTGTATAATATAGGAGTGCTTGACCTGCAAAGAAAATGCTTATAAGACAAGGGATATGCTTTTAAGACAAGTGCTGAGCTTTTTGAGAAGAAAAAAGCAATTGGGAACAAGTGCTGTGCTTTTTAGTGAAGGTATAAACTGTTTAGGTTCCTCATGGATCAGTACGTATTCTGATATCATCTGAGCTTTTCTTATGAGCTACCACCATGGAAGATACCCATTCATTTGGTTCTTCAACTGGACAAATCACACCTTGCTGCATCATTTTATCTATCTCAGGTTTAACTCTGATCTGCATAGCTATTGAAACTTTCCGGGCTGGTCTGACAACTGGGCTGACTTCAAGGTCTGACTTCATGTAGTACACAACTGGGAGTTTGCCTAGTTTGTCTTCAAAAAGATCAGCATAGGTAGAGAAAATAGACTGGGCAAAATTAGAACAGTGGTCTTTTAAGCTTACATGGTGGGCTTCCTTATTAAATCAAGTAGTTCCATTTTCAAACTGTCTCTGAGGCCTAATAATGACTGTACGTAACTTTTGACTATGTAAAATTGAAAGTCATAGCTGTTCCCAGCAGATTAACATGAAAGCATTATTGGACCTTTATTTTGAATTTCTTCACCATCATAAGCAACAAGCTTCGCATACTTTGCCAAATCAAGCTTCTCAGCAGCACATACTTTAGCAAATGTTTCTGCTGACCTAACACTGTACTTTGAACCTATGTCAGCTTTGAGCTCAATGGGTTTTCCATTTATCCAAACAGTGCAAAATACTTAATTCTTTGTCCATAAATCTACTGCAATGACTGTTTCATTAAACACAGACATACCATCAACATAAAAAGTAGGGTCACAGCTTTCGAATTGATCAACTTGTCTCTTTGAATGTTCTTTTTTAATAAAAGAGTGTGCCTGTTTTGATTTACAAAATCTTTGGAAATTATGCCACTTTTTACATCTGTGGCATTGCTGACCAAAAGCTAAGCACTTTTCTGTTTTAGACACATGATTGCCACCATAGTTATGACAGTTGACTTTGAAACTAGGTGAAGGCAAATGCTTCACAGAGACTGTGCGAGCTCTGGAATTTTCTAGAAAGCTACAGGGTTTACCAGGGACTGTTAGAGGACTCGGTTGCTGCCATGTGCTTGGGCCTGTTTCTTTTAACCACGTGCTGCATACTATCAACATTAGCTCTAGAAGATACTGGAAGCTTGTGTTTCTCATTTGTAAGCATATTTGTGGGCTTTTCTCTGAGCTCATATATCTGACAAATCTCATTGGCCTTATTCAAAGTTAAATCACTGTCACGAAGCAAAAGCTTTCTCACAGCATCATCTTTAATACCACACACAAGTCTGTCTTTTATCAGCTCATCCCTTAAATCACCAAGTCTACACATTTTTCAATTATATATACTGCAAAAGTTTCACTAGGCTTTTGCTTCCTTGTGTAAAATAGGTGCCTTTCCATCGTAATATTTGTTTGGGGGTTGCACATTTCTCTAAATTTATGTTTTAAGAACTCTGGGCCTTCTCTTGATTCAGCTGGTACCACTATATGGCATTTTACCCCCTCCCCTGCAAACACAGCAGGTGCATGGCCTCTAAACCAGCTAAATGAAGCAAAATAAATGCCTTTGTATGTGCATCTTTGTCAGAAAATGCAGTTTGTATGAAAATATCATACTCTTGCTCAAACACTTTCCAATTCTCTGCAGTATTATCATCAAATACAAGTGGAGCAGGTCTGTGAAAGCTTTCTGCGATGCCAACAAATTATAGTAAAACACAGAGCAAAGCTGGCCCACTTGTAATTATGTACGAACATTCAAATGCACAATAAGCTCTTCGAAATACTGGACTTTGTGAAATATGCTTTGAAATGGCTGCATTTTGTGAAATAACTGCACTGTAATACTGCACAAACTTGGAAACACTGAATACTTTGGATATTTTGAATAGCTTTAATTAATGCGACATAGAACATAGCGGAAAAAGTGTGGTTGTTTTCCTTATTTTATACATTTTATGTTCGGACATTGTTTCAAACATTTTCATAACTATTTTGAATATTTTTATCAGTATGTCACAGTTTTGGACATTATGTTTAACTAGAAATTTGCTTTGAGTGTTCTGAGTGCTTTGTGTTATATTCTTCAAGTAAGAAATCATTTAGGCAAGTTTTAGTACCTGGAATTTGTTTTTGGCCTGTTTTGCGAGCTGTACATGCAGTAGGGATGATCCATTCCTTTATATTCCTCCAACATTGAGTGCCTCTTCATCTTGATTCTGGATCTTATTCTGACACCATATCGCTCGTGTTATGTTATGATTCAAGACAAACAGGCAGGGTAGTTCATTTATTTGCTTTATTATATAGAAGCACATCAGGATGGATAGCATTAACATAAAATGTAAACAAACTGATTAACTGACAGACCATTACATAATGCATACTTACATCTCAACAGCTCTCTACAAAATGGCAGTCTGGCTTGCACGTGCTCAGTATTTATACACATGTGCAAGCCCATGGAAAGCTTCTTAATGCTATACATACATACTGATCTACGTGTAACTTTATACTATTTTACAACAATTTCAATATTTGCACATGACATTTATAGTATTTACAATATCTGTATTTCGAATATATACAGTATACATCTGCAGTGATATAACTCATTCTCTAGCCACCAAAATACAAAACTTATTTCATCATTACCCCCATCCATTTTCCCACATCCAGAATCTTATCTTTTCAAAATTGTCTGCAAGAGACCATCTCTTATTAAACAAAACTCTTAATCCTCATTCCAAATTTCCCAAACATTTTTATCAGTTCTTTCCCTCATGCCATCATATTCTTTCTTATAATATCTGGATAAAATCATATTCATGTCCTTATCCTTTGCTGTTTTATACTTAAAAGAATATTTTTTTACATATCCAATCCCAGACTAAGGGTCTATATTAGAACCATGAAAAGGCTTCTGAGCGAATACGGAAACAGTGGCACATATTCATCAAATCGCATTTAAGCGATTCGATGAATATGTCATAGGGCAAGGAGATAGTTGGTCAACTTCACGGAGTTGCCCTTTCCTTACCTATAGTGCGATCTCGGATTTGGTATATTTAGTTAGGGGGATGTGGGGTGCGAAGCTTCCCACCTGTTTATGGTGTTAAATTATTTTTTTTTTTTTTTTTAGCGAACGGCCGCTTAAGTTTTTTCCCTAGGGAAAAATTCGATTACGTGGCCGTTCGCTATTGTCAGGTTTCGTGCATTATGTGTCGACTTTTATGTAGTTGTACATATGCACTTTCGGTCTTATAATATAGACCCCCAGACTGAGCCATTCACATCCTGAAAAAACATGTTCTGCTGTTACTGTTTTTTTTAAACAAAAAACATCTTTATTGAATTATCATTTATAACATAACATAGGCAATCATACATTTATATAAATGAAAACAAATCATATTGACATATTTTCAGTTGCAAACGTTACACGTCACGTAATCTTCTATACAGTCATTGTCAATCAAACATTACATAACTCATTCAGTTCTTGCTTTCTCTTAAACCTCATTCTTTCTGCTCTTACTATTTGTTTGTGAA
The DNA here is from genome assembly GCF_019279795.1 of Protopterus annectens. NCBI lineage: Eukaryota > Metazoa > Chordata > Ceratodontiformes > Protopteridae > Protopterus > Protopterus annectens. The sequence continues at coordinate 88,164,394 of NC_056738.1, read as the reverse complement.
ATGTATACAGCTTATCACACATTCTCTTATATTACGTACTCCCTTTTACAGGTAATTGTTTTAATTGATACTGTCCATAAAAAATCCTGACACGTCTTAATACACCAAAATCTTCACCTTTTCCATATAGCCTCAAATACCTCATTTCCCAGTCCATCCCAAGGATTAATATAAAAAAATATACACATCACCTAATGATGCCATTCTTCAATATTTTTTCTAATTCTTTGGTTATTTATTTTCCATAATGTGTATATTTTTATATTCTTTAACTTCTTCATTCATAATCTCTCCCTTTACCTATTTTCACTTTATCCCAAAATACCTAACTTCAAACATTTTTGCAAACAAACTATTTTTTCTATTTTTCTACATCTTTATAAGTGCATTGATGCTGTATGCCCAATAGGATACATTAATCCTAACCTTCCTTTTTCTACTTCTAGGTGCATTATCCCTCCTTTTACTGGGTTCTGACTTTTTTCTTTTTAAACAAGAAACATCTTTGTTGAATTATCATGTACAACATAGGCAGTCATGCATTTATATAAATGAAAAAAAACACATTGACATATTTTCACTTGCAGACATATAATCTTCTCTGCAGTGATTGTCAATCAAACATCACAAACTAAATTCAGTTCTTGCCTTCCCTTATACCTCATTCTTCCTCCTCCAAAACATTATTCTGCATGTCTTGTTCCCACAATTCCCATTTCTTTCTATGCAATATGCTCCTACCCTTTTCTAAGCAAGTGTAAAATAAAAATAAATGAAACCGAAAAAAATATTTGTGTGTGTTTCTGTCTGCTTGTGTGAGCGAATGTGTGCACGAAAGCAGAAGAGACTGTGTGTGTATGTTTCTGTTTGTGTGTGTGAGTGAATGCTTGCACAAAAACAGAAGAGACTCTGTGTGTGTGTGTGTGTGTGTGTGTGTGTGTGTGTGTGTGTGTGTGTGTGTGTGTGTGTGTGTGTGTGTGAGAGAGAGAGAGTGAAGAATGAGAGTGAACCTTAGCAGCAGCATTTAAGAGATTTGTGCGTCCCTCTTGACTAGACCTCTCAAACTCTCTGTACAAGAAATCTGGACAGAGCCATAAATAATAGGAGACAAAAGACCAAAAATAAAGACAGATTTTAGATATTGCTCTTATAAACTTAGAAAGTTGCTAGGACAACAGGGTTTCCATTAGCTTGTATATTATCGGAATGATATGAAATGTGAAACTCAAATGCTTGTCATTATTTAATGACTTCAATCCCCAGTCATTTGTTAGAGAACAACACATTTTATGAGGATGGGACCAAACATACAATCCAAAAATCTTGACATTCTGCAAAAATCTCGGCAGTTGAAAGGTATGCTCTGTTCATAAGTAGGTACTAGGGTATTGACCCTAGGGCCTATATAAGCCTAGCCAAAAAGGTACCCTGGCTTTCGCCACCCAAGAAAATTATTTTCCTGTGCCCCTCTCGAGCAGAGCCACAGAAGTGATCCCCAAGGTGAATTTCCTATCTCCCATCCAATCATCAAGATTTTTTTTGAAGAGTTCTAATGAGGAGCTTTATTTGATATAGATAAGTAGTTTGTTCCAGAGTATGGGAAGTCTCTGGGACAGGAATCTATCCCTCCAGCATGTTCTGTTTATTGTGGTGACAAGGTTTAAGTCCCTAGAGTGTGTAGCTTGGAGGGATTGGGATTTCTTTAAGTGGAGCATGTCCAGCAACTCTAGGTTTGACATAGCTTTGTATGTTAGGCAGAGATTGCCTCTGAGTAGGCAATATGCGACAGAGTAAAGCTGGAGTTTCTTGAGACAGTCTGCGTAGGGCATCTCTTTGAGGCCGATAATCCTCTTTGTGAGGTATTTCTGTGGCCTTCCTAGTTGTTGTAGATGTCTTTGCGGTACATACCAAAAGGGGCATTGTACTCTATAATGGGTCTAATGAGTGACGAATAGAGGGGAACATTGACCTCTTTTTCCTGGATGAGAAACCTTTTGTGATCAGGTGTGCCACATAGAAGGAATTCCTGACTACTGTGGCGATGTGATTACCAAAAAGGATAACAATGCACTTTTTGGCATTGAGCTTGAGGCCATGGCTTTGACACCAGGCATCTGTCTCAGTGAGGCCCTTTTGTAGGATGTGCACATCGTTAGGAGTTTCAGTTATGGCTCCTAGTTTGCAATCATCTACAAACTTCATTAACCAAAGACCATCTGTGTTAGCCTGTACTTCTGAGAAGTAGATGCCAAACAGGAGAGGACCCAGGTCTGAACCCTGTGGTACTCCACTTGTCACTGGTCTGAAGTCGGATTTGGAGTCTGCTACTTTCACAGTGTGGGTTCTGTCAGTGAGCCAGTTGGCAACCCATCTTGTGACATAGGGATTAATACCTAGTTTAGTGAGTTTATCTATAATTCCAGAATGGGGAATGGTGTCGAAAACCTTGGTGAGATCTAGATAGGCTGTGTGAACCACCTTACCCTCATCTACGGCTTTGGTGATTGCTTCAAAGAAGTCTATCAGGTTTAGGAGACATGATCTGTTGACTCTTAGCTCAAGATATCTGGATAAACTTAAAATAAACGGGACAAAGGCTCAAAATAGGAACATATTTTACTTGATTATTAGAATTTCTTGATTATTAGGATTTCTGTTAGCTGACTGCAGTGGTGGTGCTGTGGTAGCGTTGTCGCCTCACAGTTAGACGTTGCCCGTTCGATTCTCAGTTAGATCGTCTTCTGTGTGGCGACATGCATGAACGGGCATTCCTTCATTGAAGGTTGTGCGTTAGGCCCGGCAAGCCAGCACGTAGAACTCTACTGCCAATCATTAATGGACCGAAGTTCCGCTGTGGCGACCCCTAACTGGGAAAAAGCTGAAAGACACAAACAAATTAGGATTTCTGTTGGCTAGCATACATTTTCTGAAACAGAGGTGTGCATGAGAGAGTGAGTGAGTGACAGTAAAGAGGTTTCCATACCTCTGGACCTTTCAGCTGTAGAAATCTGGATAAACCCTAAAATGAAAAGGGAGCAAAAGCTCAAAAATAGGAACAGATTTTAATTACTGCTCTTATAAAATTACAAACTTGCTTAAATAAAAGGATTTGTGTTAGTGAGAATTTTCTGAAGAAAATAATAGTCAGAAACTCAAATGTATATGTATGTCATTATTTAGTAATGTCAATCTCTAGTGACTGGCAACAAATCAAGGTTTTAGGAGTAAGGAACCAAAAAATAAAGTAAGTGCCTGGATATTTTTTTAAGTGTTATATTTTGGATGTAAAATGCTTCCTCCAAAACCACTAACATGAATTACAGCAAGTTTAAAACATTAAGCAGAGGAACTATTTTACATCAAAAATATATAAAAAATAATATAGTACTTAAAAAAAAAGTAAGTACAAAACAATTTTACAGAGCGCCCATTCTCCAGTCTAAGAGCAATAATGCCCTCCAGGGTCCGCCTGTTGCATTGGGCTTCATAACACCCCTGGGCAGGTGTTAATTACACATTAACACACACCCTGTCAGTTATTATTGCTTGCTTATTACCCACAAGTGATGGTCTGTCCTTGGAAAATTGTCTTCATGAAACCGGTCCATGGTACAAAAAAGGTTAGAGACCACTGGCTTAGGATATAAGCATACATATGCAAACACTTCCAAGCAAAGATCCCAAATCTTCTAGACTTTGTTGCATATTTGGGAGCCATACATATATCCTCCCATTGTTTCTTTGTGAATTGCTTATTTAATCTCTCTTCCCAATGCTTTTTAACTTCCTTTGATTGATTCTTTACTTATCATACAATATTTATATGCCCTTCCAGTTATCCCCTTTTTAACTGCAGTTTCCGTTATAGATTCTACTAAAAACTTTATCAGTGCTGTTCTTTCAGTTAGGATCCCTATGTTCTTTTCTCTTTGCCTATACTCTGATTTCAGTCCTTGATAGGGACGGCATTTTCTAGTCTGCAGTCTATGAATTCTTGGCCTCTTCCCATTGTATTATCTTTCTCGCTCTAATTATTTGCGCATAGTACCTTGGTTCATTTGCCAGTTTTCACCAGTAAATTCCACACCACTGTTGCCTTTTCTCTGTACCCCTAATTGCAGTCATCCCTATTGGCAGAATCTCCCATCTCCATTCGCATGTTGGCGTAGTTCTTAGAATACTTTCTGCTCCTCTGTGAATATAATATTCTCTATGGTTATTATTATTCTCCTTAAGGATCTGCATCCAAAATCCCAGTCTCTCCTTACTTCTTGAGCTTCCCCCATTTCATTATTGTCCCTTTACACTTTGAATTATAGCTTTCTGCTTGTGCTATGTATAGGAGCCTTAAATATGTAGGTCTGAAATATACCCCTTTAAATCAGGTAATCCCCAAACCACCTTGTTCTTTTGGAAGGCTCAATCTATCCCACTTGACTCCTGCCTCTTCCTTTTCCAGATAAAATCTTTCAGCTCTTCATTAATTGCTATCCATAACTTCTCCTGTGGTTGATAAAAATTTGCATGACCTGCGTATAAAACTAAAGGGACTAAAACATTTTCACTGCTTGTATCTTGCTATCCATATGCATAAAACAGAGCTTCCAGTTTCTCAATTTTTTGTATTATCTTTTGTTTAGTCTCTTTCTCACGTATCCTTAGCTGCCATAACAGAATCATTTTTAATCCATACGCCTAAGCACTTCATTTTATCATGTCTTCATGAATATGGTTATTGCTGAACTAATTCATATGCAGGTATTGCCTTTGTTCTGTCTTCATTAATGTTGTATTTTTGTATTTTGAAAGGCTTGAAACTCTGTCAGAATGTTCCACAACACTGAGATGTCTTTTTCTGGCTTTAGCAGATACAAAATTATATTGTCTGCAAATAAAACCAACTTTTCTTGATTACCATACCAATTATATCCTTGGATTTCTTAGCCCCTTATTTTCTTTCCCAATGGTTATAAATATAATGCAAATAACAAAGAGGAAAGAGGACATCCTTGCCTGGATCCTCTGTTCAAACAGAGCTTATCAGGGAGGAACCCAGACTTTTTAATTTTCATCTCCGTTCCCTCATATAACCTTCTAATTAATCATATTATGTTGTCAGGAAATGCAAATGCTTCCATTGCCCTATTTATAAAATCCCAGCTTACTCTGTCAAATGGTTTGTCTACATCAAGACCCACCAAAAATGGTGATATTTTCTTATATTCTGCTTCCCTTTTGGTCATCATTGTTCTGTTAATGTTGTCAAATGTTTGCCTTCCTTCCATAAATCCACATTGTCCCATTTCTATATTTCTTTTAGCCATTATAGATATAAACACTTTATAATCATGATTTAAAATTAACAATTAGCCTTATAAAGCTAGATATGATGGGCCTTTACATCTTTAGGTATTATAGCCACTACAGCTTTCTTCCAGGGTGTTGGTACTTCTCCTACTTTTAAAATACTCTTAAAACCTCCAGATCTGCAACACTTTCTTCCCGCCTAGCTTCCAAACTTCCACAGGAATACCATATATTTCTAGAGATTTTCCTGTGGAATGGTTAAACATCAGTTTTTATATCATCTTTTCCTGTCTTAACTGCTAGTAATCTCATCTACCTCTAACCTTGCCATATTTTATTATTCCATAAACATTTCCATTTGCACTTTTTCCTTGATTTTCACATTTCTCTGCTTTATACAGGTTTTCATAAAATTTCCAAAGTACTTCTAATACCTCTACAGGATCTCTGGTTGTTTTTCATGTTACAGGCTACCTAAGCTTGGCAGCAGCTCTTTCTACTTTCTGTTGCCTGAGCCATTGTGCTAAAAGTGTTTGTACTGTGGAATTATTATCAAAAAACAGTTGCCTGACAGCAGTCTTTCTAAACGCATGCATATTATCCGGGTAGTCCCTTATTTTCTCAATAAGTTGCACCTCTTCTTGTTCTGTGAGATTCCCCGTATTCTGCAGTACTTTAACCTTTGCCAGTCCCTCTAAGTAATAGGTTCATAGGTGTTTACTAGGCTAACAACCACAAAGGCCTTTTTAAGTGTAGCAATGCATCCCAAATCTCTGACAATTTCTGATACCCTTGATAAGTGTAAGCATGAGTCTGGGAGATGAACCATTTACAGGGTACCTATTTGCATTAGAGACATAGGTGCCAAACCAGGGATGAATGTCCTGTTTCCCATCCAATTGTCCAAGTTGCACTTGAATTGCATTAAGGAGGAACTCTGCTTTACATGGATAGTGAGCCTGTTTCATAGACTGGGTAGTCTCTGCTATACATACCTATCTTTCCAGCAGGTCCTATTTATATCACAGCGAGGTTTAAGTCTTTAGAATGGGTAATGCTGGAACTATTTGTTTTGTGGCTATGCAGGAGGTCCATTAGAGTGGGGTCTGCCAATACCCTGTATGCCAGGCATAGATCTCCCCTGAAAAGCTTGTAGGAGAGAGAATACAGGGATAGGGCATTGAGGCTGTCTGCATAGGACATATTACTTGGGCCCTGTATTCTTTTAATGAGGAACCTCTGTGGACATTCCAGTTGTTGGATATGCCTGGTTAGGTACATAGCAAAGGGTGCATTGTACTTAATGATAGGTCTAATGAATACCAAATACAGTGGAACAATGACTTCCTTGGACTTAGATGCCATACCTTTGTTTGTAAGTTGCGCAACATAGAATGATTTCCTCACCACTGTAGACACGTGATGATCAAAGGCTTGTTTATTATCTATGTGTGTCCCAAAGTCCCTGACTACTGGGTCAACTTTAAGGTGTGTGTTGTCAATATTACAGTTACCAGGGATAGATGACTTCCCAAAGGATACTGTTATGCATTTCTTGGCATTTAGTTTTAGTCCATGGCTCTGACACCAGTTATTTGTCTGTGTCAGCCCGTCCTGGAGAACATTTGTGTCAGTGTGATATTCTGAGTGGTGCAAAACTACAGTTATCCCACTCCACAAGGGGGATACACCTTGGATCCTGGGAACTACCGCCCCATCAGTCTGATGAGCTTGATCTGTAAGACCATGGAACGTATTATCATGGAACTTATAAACAAAGACATTGGCAACCTTCAAACACTGGACCCCATGTAGTTTGGATTTGTAAAGGGCCGATCTTGTCTCCTGAACCTGATTGACTTCTTTGAATCAGTCACCAGAGCCATGGACAAGAGTAAGGTGGTCCACACAGCCTATCTGGACCTCACCAAGGCCTTTGACACCATCCCCCACTCTGTAAGCATAGATAAACTTACTAAGCTGGGCATTAATCCCTACGTCACTCAATGGGTTACCAACTGGCTTACTGACAGAACCCACACTGTAAAAGTAGCCGACTCCAAATCCAGCTCCAGACAAGTGACAAGTGGAGTATCTCAGGGTTCAGTCCTGGGACAGCTCTTGTTTGGCATCTACTTCTCTGAAGTACAGGCCAACACTAAGGGACTCTGGCTAACAAATTTCGCAGATGACTGCAAACTGGGAGTCATTATTGAATCCCCAAATGATGTGGATATTCTACAAAAGGGCCTTACAGAAACAGATGCCTGGTGCCAAAGCCATGGGCTCAAGCTCAATGCCAAGAATTGTATAGTTAACAACTTTGGGAAAAAACATGTACCCATGAATTACCACATAGGTGGCAGTACACTAAACACTGAAAGTGTGATAAAAGACTTAGGGACACAGGTAGACAGTGGTTTCACCTTCAATAACCACATTGCCACAACAGTCAGGAAATCCTATGTGGCACACCTCAGGGCTTTTCATCCTGAAAAAAGGAGGTCATTGTCCCACTGTACTCATCCCTCATTAGACACATTATAGAATACAACGCCCCATTTGGTATGTACCTCTCAAGTCATCTGCAACAACTGGAAAGGCCGCAGAAATACCTCACTAAAAGAATCACAGGCCTAAAGCAGATGCCCTATGCTGACCATCTAAAAAAACTCCACCTATACTGCGTCGCATATCGTCTACTCAGAGGCGATCTCTGCTTAACATACAAGGCCATGTCAAACCCAGAGCTGTTGGACATGTTACACTTAAAGAAATCCCAATCCGTCAGAGGCACACGCTCCAGGGATCTAAACCTTGTCATCACAATGAACAAAACATGCTGGAGGGATAGGTTCCTGACCAAGAGACTCCCCAGACTCTGGAATAGACTGCCTATACATGTCCAGCAGAGCTCCTCTTTGGCCCTCTTCAAAAGGAACCTTGATGATTGGATGGGAGATAGGAAATTCACCCCGGGGATCATGTCAGTCACCCTGCTAGACAGGGGTTGGATGGGAGATAGGAAATGCACCCCGGGGATCATGTCAGACAGGGGTCCAGGGAAGTAAATACTGTGGGAAGAAATAGCCAGGGAGTTGTTATGGTTAGGCTTGTATAGGTCGTAGGGCCGATAGCCTAGTACTGACCTATGAAGATTCAATGACAGCTCCAAATTTGCAATCATTTGCAAATTTAGTCAGCCAGAGACCACTGACATTGGTCTTGACTTCTGAGAAGTAAATGAAAAACATAGTAGAGCCAGCAAACAGTGGACAATAATCCATTTATTGATGGAAAATGGAGAAAAACAAACCAGCTTCGGCCGTTAGGCCTTCTTCAGTGTCTGTATTTGTTACAAAGTTCCCACAATATAAATATGTAGTAGTCTAGCACCACCTGAAGTCCATACACAATGATTGTTTCAAATACATTCATTTAAACCAGGGGGGAAAAAGTGCACCCAATTTTATAATCCATTTCTTTTCCATTTTATTTGATATTGCATGCCAACCTGATTTATTCCGTGTATTCCATTGTATAATATTGATCACTGTAAATCTAAACTTAGCCTGGGGATGTTTTACTGTATGTTTATACAGTGCATTAGTTAATTTGCCAGTCCTAATATCACTAAAATGATCTGAAATCCTAAATTTTACACACTGGGAGGTTTGTCCCACATAAAAAGCTGAACAACTGCAGGACGCCAGATAAACCACCCAATCTGATTGACAATTTGCAAAGAATTTGATCGAGAATACTTCCCCAGTGTTCCTACTTGTAAATTCCTTAGTTTTACACATGTTGTTACAATGTGTACAAAGACCACATGGGAAGCATCCCAGTACAGGACCCCCTTCTAAAGTAATTTGTTTAGATATATTCTCAATTCTGTTGATGTGCTTGTAATGATTAAAAAAGGATCCTATATTCCGACCCCATCTGTAAGAAAAGTGACATCTGTCATCCAGTATAGTCCTAAGTTTATTATCTGCTAGCAATATGTTCCAATACCTCTGCACACTATTGATAAGAGTATCTGTATTTCTACCATATGTGGTGACTAATCTAATCTGAGAATTGGAATTCTGTTTATTCTCCCTGTATTGTAGTAAGTTCTCCCTGTTCATATTGGCAGCATGTCATCTACCCTGAGCATTGTCACCTTTTTTGTACCCACGGTTTTGAAACCTTTTGGATAGGTCGGACTTATGGGTGGAAAATGTCCTTTCCTCTGAACAAATCCTCTTAAGACGGAGGAATTGTGACTTTGGAATGTTTCTGCAAATATGGGGGGGGGGGTGAAAGCTGGAGGCATTGAGCAAGGAGATGTATTGGGGGTATTTACGATAAATTTCCGTTGTTAGTGTATGATCTGCATTCCTTATTACTAAGACATCTAAGAAGGTAATCTGATTAATATCATGTTATCGTAAATTCAATACCCCATTTGTTTTCATTTAAATAAGCAACAAACTCCTTAAGATATATGATGTCAGCTCTCCATACCATCCAGCAATCATCCAAGTACCTCCTCCATATATCATTCTCATCCATATAGATGGTATGTGCTCTATCATAAATTATCTGATCTTCAACATAGGCCAGAAAAATGTCTGCATATATAGGGATGAATGAAGCCCCCTTGGCGGTGCCCTTGATCTGTAGATAACATTCATCCCCATAAATTATCACATTCTTGGTTAACACATGCTCTGTCAAGCAAAGTAAAAGTGTATTAAAGCCTGGGGGATATAATTCTGACTTCGTCAACCAATATTCCAATGCATCTAGGCCTGCCCAATGGGGGATGTTAGTATATAGTGCAGAAACATCCAAAGTACACAAATACCATCCTTCTTCAAGCTGCATGTCTGCTATAATGCGTAGGAATTCAGTTGTATCTTGTATTCTTGCTCTTACACATTGGAGCAAAGGCTTAATATGTAATGTAAGAAATTGAGATAATGGTTCAGTAATGGAACCTCTTCCCGAGACAATGGGATGACCAGGTGGATGTAATGGGTCCTTGTGAATCTTAGGGAGGAAGTAAATATATTGATTACGGGGATCTGTTACTGTAAGATGATGTTGTATATCCTTTGCTATAATACCTTCCTCCCTAGCTAGTTCTAAGAATTCATCTATTTTCCTTTTAAGTCCTGGTGTTGGATCAATCACCATATGTGTGTAATATCTATTATCTGATAATTGTCTCATGGCTTCAGAATTATATGATGACCAATCCTGTACTACAATGGCACCCCCTTTGTCCGCTGATAGTACTACCAGTTTTTTATTATTGGCTATTTCAGCAATAGTGTCCATCTCTTTCCTGGATACATTATTCTGTTTGACACGAGTGTCTTTGAAATTGAAATATAAATCTTTGAGAATAGAATTATAGAACATGGACACATTTGGATGCATAGGTGGAGTGAATGTGGATTTGTGATATCTGAATCTGGTATTGTTTCCTGAATTAACTTCTGTTTGAAAGAATAATTTCAAGTTAAGTAATCTACAAAACTCAGAAATATCATTAATAAATGAATCTTCAGAGATAAAGAAACCAGGAATGAAATTAAGTCCTTTATTCATCCTTTACTCCCCTTTTACTCCTCTCGTGCCAATATCCCCTTACTACTACAAATCTACCAGTATTATCTTTTTTCCCCTCTTCTATCCTTTTTCTGTCACTGTTGGGGTTTCTCTAACAATTAATATATGTACTCCCCTTTTACTTTGACCAAGATAATCCTTCCTTTATCAAATTCACATGCTCAATTCTTTCTAGATGTGTCTCCTGTAGCATAGCTATTTGCACTCTGCATTTTTTTAATGTACTGTTTCTTTTTTGTATATACCTGTGAGACAATTCACATCCAAAGATAATATGGAAAGCGTCTTTATGATAAGAAGTTATTATCCCTTCATGCTATGTATAACATCCTTTTTTAATGTCTATGTTCAGCTTTTTTGTTACTTGCATACACTTAATGTTTGGTAAATTGATCTTTTATGCAGTTATTTTTGTCATATCCATTTGAACCTATGTTACATCTTACAAGACTTGTATTAATGAAAATCCTCAAACAAAAAAGCAAGAACACCTCCAGAACACCCCCATAACCCCTTAACTTAATACAAACACAGAGATCTGTGTACATTTTCAAATAATGAAGTTTAACCCTCCTAATAGGAGCAGTTGTCCCAGATTGACAGCTTCACTCACAGGCTTGAACTGACCTCCAGTGAAGGTTATCCATGCTAATACACATGGTACAGCCTGTGAATCTATTTACACTAAGTGCTGTCTATTTTTGTTGTATCTTTATTCCTCTCCCATATATAGAAAACAATGTGAATGCTTTCAGAAAACATTATTATCTGATGTTATTCATCTTCATTCTTTCCTTACTGATGGGTTATCGGTTCTGTCCTCAGAACCGAGCCGGCCAAATATCAAGCTCACATCAGCCAAAAACTCTCGAGCCAAGGTCCTACCGAGAATGCTGTCCTCCCGGTTACCTCAAATCTTGTTTGCCGCATTGCTGTACAGCCGTGTCAAGCCACTCTGTCAGCAAAGTGTCTAATTTTTTAAAAGTTTTATACATTGTTCTTACTTTAAAGTTTTTCAATAGTTTCTACTAATATTTTCCTATCCTATCGTATACTTTAGACACTCTCCCTTTAGTCTTTTTCCCTTTATTACCCTTTTCTTACCTCTGAGGTAATTCTGCATTACCATCGTTGGTAATCCTTCCTTTTCTCTTAGCCTTTCTTCTTTTTAGTACTGTTCTTCTTCTCCACATCATTATGTCGGATAAGAAAAGTAGCGTTGGTTTTAATCAGTGTAAGGATTGTGGCAGTAACTTACCGCTTTCCGATGGCCATGACTTATGTGTCTACTGTCCGAATGTCTCCCACCATATTGTGGATCCCCAGTGTGGGATTTTAAAAATCTTTCGACCAAGACTCTTAACAAGAGGAAGTATACATTAATATTGAAAGGTCTTCTCAAATCTCCTTTCTCTGAGGCTATTTCTGGGTCAAAGGGCTCACCCCCTCCTGTTAAACCCCATAAGAGGCATTCTTCCTCTTCCTCTTCGATGTCGCTCCCTTCTTCTCCCTCTGGAGATTGTAGGGAGTTATCTCATAAGAAGGTGAAATTGATTACTATTTTGGCCCTGCCACCTGTGACCCTGTCGGTTCCAGGCTTGGCACCACCCCAAATGATTCTGGGTCCAGCCATGTCTTCCTTATCAACACCGGCACTGGAGTTCTTGGTGCAGACAACTACAGCTCCGACATTTCTGTCGCAGCCCTTAGTGGCACTGTCCATGCAGGTACAGTCCCCTTCTGCACCATTTGTAAAATCCCCTTTGGTTCCGAATATGACGTTTCTGTCCTCCACGCCACAGACATTTTTGGCACCAACATGTTCTTCGGTGCAGTACTTTTTGCCACCATCCTTATTACCGCTGCAGACACTTTCCTCGACGGCACCAAACCCATCAGGGCAGACTTTTGCCTTTACGATGCAGACACCTTCAACTTTTATGGCGCTGACGTCATTGGCACAGACTTCCACACCGTTTTCTTCGGTGCAGACATCCTTGGTTCCGGGCTCTGCACCTCTCGAATTAGCAAGGACCAAGTATTCTCCTTCCTTGGATCAATTTGCTGGTAGTCAATATAGTCCTTTTCTAGAAAAGCCAGAATCACCATCAGCTCTATCTGTGAGGTCAACCAGGAGCCTCTCTGAGCAAGATGTGTTGTGGCTTGTTGACCATTTGCTTGTGGCCAGAGGTCTCTCTCACCTATCGAAGTCCACGTTCCCTCCTTCAGGTGAACGTAAATCTCCTCAAACTCCAACGTACACTCCTCCTTCGACTTCTACCCAAGTTTCGAAGTCTATTACTCCGACAGCAGCTTCCCTTCCCCCGACTCCAGTAGTAGATCTCACTTTGGAACCGGAGTTGTCTTTGTGGCCCTCAGTGCACTGGGCATCGAGATCTTCTCAGGCCAGTGGCTGTGCCATGGGGGAGGGCATTCCTAGTTCCACGCTGATTTTTTCTATGGCACCCACCAGGAATCCTCTCTCTCTCATGGTTCACATTCATCTTGAGACTCCTGGTCTGGGGGTCAGCTCGTCGGGGCAGGGTGTGACCCTGGTTCGGAGGTTGTCGTGCTCAGTTCTGGGCTCCCATCCCTCCTTGGGTGGGCCAGCCTTCCAGGCCATGGAGAGGACGCTTGCCTCCGCTGGCAAACCCCACATGTCGGAGTCCTCTCCCACCTCTGTGCCACAACTGTCACAAGCCACAACCACCGGGAACAAGGGCCTCAGGTTTCTCCTCCTCAGGAGGTCCCCTCTTTGCAGTCTTCCCCAGAACCTCCCACTGAGGAAGTACCCCGCAAAGCATCATGCAAGAGGAAGCACATGGACTCCACTGAGGAGTCGTTGATTGAAGATATGGAAGTGTCCCCACGGTTACCCTCTGATGAGGTGTCCTTTGCTGACATCCTCGAGATCCTTAGACAGAGGGGTGACTGGAAGTCCTCTAGTACTTCCTCTGAGGAATCCGTATTCCTGCAGGCTTTTTGTGCTCGGCGCCCTACCTCCTGGATCACCCCGCCGGCCAATGAGCTCGACCAGCTTATTGTCCAGTGCGCATGGAAAACTCCTGACATCCTGGAAGCGATACCAAGGAGACTGGATAAAATATTAGTGCCCCCAGGTGAGCACCCACATTGGTCACGAGGTCTTCCAGTAGATGCTGTGGTGGTGGTGGCTGCATCTAAGAAGGATCTGGCAAAAGAGAGCCAAACTTTTCATCTGCCCAACAAGGAGTCCTGGGCAATAGGCAGACTAGGGAAGCATGTGTTAGCTTCACTGACCTTCGCCGTCAGGTCTTTGAACTATTTGGCACACTTTACCAGGCTTCAGAGGGATCTTATCAACCAGCTCTCTGAAACCTTGTCAGGAGCTGTTTCTGATAAGGTCCGTGACAACGTGGTTTCTCAGATAACCACCCTAGAGTCTGTTTCTAATTCTTCCATGCGTCTTATTTTTCACGCAACGGAAGGAGCGGCTGGCACGAGTATAGTCACCAGACGATATGTCTGGATGCACCTTTGTGACTTTGCGGACTCCTTTAAGGCTTCTTTCATGAATGGCCCCATCAAAGCCGCTTCTTTGTTTTGCCCTAAAGTGAAAGATACGCGAGAGGAGTGGGAAGATGTGGCACAGAAAATCACAGGGCTCTTTCCGTGATGCACATGCCAAGTTCGGCCCTAGAGGCAGCGGGGGAAACTCCAATGGAAGACGACCCTTTCAGGGCAGAGGAGATCTGTGAAACCAGGGTTCCAGAGATTCATTCTCTGGCCAACCTTATCAATGCTCCTGAAGTGTTGCCCGACTGCTCACCTCTGGAAGCGGTCAGAGGTAGTTTTTCCTTGTACCCAGCTGCCTGGTGAAATATAACCACCGACTCTCGGGTACAACGGATAATATCCCAGCGGCTATCGCATCCCCTTCTGTCTTTGTCCAACATCATCCAGAGTATTACCCGACGTTCCACCCAGTCAAAGAGAAGCAGCAGCGCATGAAATTCAAAAGCTGCTACAAAAAGGAGTGATCCAGACGGTCCCCCCAGACCAGATAGGATCCGTTTTTTACTCAAGGTTCTTTTTAGTGCCAAAAAAGACAGGGGACTGGAGACCAATTCTATATCTCAGCACACTGAACAAATTTGTAAAAACGGAGAAATTCCGGATGGTCATGGTTCAGTCTATCCTTCCCCTCCTGGAAGAAGACGATTGGATGTGCTCTGTAGATCTTCAAGATGCGTATTAAAACATAAAAATGAACAAATGCTCAAGAAGATACCTCCGCTTCCACATAGGAGCCAGTCACTACCAATATCAAGCTCTGCCTTTCGGGCTTTCTACAGGCCCCAAAGTGTTCACCAAATGCTTGGCAGTGGTTATCGCTCACTTGCAACTTCAAGGATTCCAGGCATTTCCATATTTAGACAACTGGCTCCTTACCAAGGGTCTACTGAAAGAAGCCCTGCACTACACTCTCCTCACAGCACAACGCTTGGGAATTACTATAAACTGAAAGAAGTCCAACACGACCCCAGCTCAGTCATTGGAATTCATCGGGGTACTGTTGGACATGAGAAATTGCACAGCATCTCTTCCGGACCACAGGCTTCAAAGAATAAGGCAACAGGTTCAACCTCTGCTCTGTCACCACAAATCTCCCGCTCGATCTATACTCCAACTCTTGGGGTCAATGGCAGCCTCAATCACCATTGTTCCTCTAGCCAGATTCCACATGAGGCTTCTTCGGTGGTTACTTCTCACTCAGTGGTACCCTCTACAACATCCTTTGTCTTTTCAGATAAGTGTAACTCAGAGATGCAAGCAAGATTTACTCTGGTGGAAGTCTCAAAATCCCCATCAATGGTCTTGCCTCTTCATCCCCCATCAACCGATAGCCACGGTGACCATGGACGCCTCCCTGATGGGGGGGGGGCTATGTCAGGGAAACTTGGTCCAAGGCACCTGGTCGGAGACAGAGGCCCTTTTGCATATCATTGTTCTGGAACTGAGGGCAGTGCTACTAGCATTGCAAGCATTTCATTCCATCCTTCCATCAGGGACTATTGCAATCCAATCAGACATGTCAGTGGTCTGGTACATCAACAAACAAGGGGGCACCAGATCTTATCCGTTATGCCGAGAAGTCTTGACAATATGGCAGTGGGCGATAGCTTCCAACCACTTTCTAATTGCAATGCACATTCCCGGGAGCTCCAAAGTGATAGCAGACAAATTGAGCAGGTGCATTCTGCAACCTCAGGAGTGGTCCCCCAATCCTATGATAGTGGCAAGAATCTTCAACCGCTAGGGCCAGCTTGCTGCGAACTGTTTGCCTCCCCAACCAACTACAAGTGCAGCAACTATTTTGCCCTGATCCCCCCTCGGGGACATTCACCAAGAGACACTCTAGTCCACGCTTGGCCCTCGGGTCTGTTTTATGCTTATCCTCTTCTTCCCCTCATCTCCCAATTCATGAAGAAAGCATGACAGTTGAAGTGCAAAGTGATCCTCATTGCTCCATGTTGGCCTCGACAAGTATGGTTTCCCTTCCTCTGGCCTCACCAGCTAGATCAACTGTGGATCCTCAATCCATCCCCAGTGTTGATCTCCCATCTGCAGGGTCTGACTCACCCCAATCTAACAACCCTGAAACTGACAGCTTGGTTTCTCCACTTCCAATGATTGCTAGGCAGGAAAACCTCTAGTCCCCTGTGCACAGTATTCTTATTGCATCTCATAAATCGTCCACCAGACTAATATATCTTAATAAATGGAAAAGGTTCTTTCTATGAGCAGCAAATAAACAATTAGACCCCTTGTCAGCCCCAGTTTTGGTGGTTTTGGATTACTTATCACATGTTTTCCACTCTGGGGTGTCTGCCTCTACTGTTCGTGTGCATTTAGCTGCCATCTCAAATTTCCACATTGGTTTTCAGGATTCTTCACTTATGTCACACAGACTCTGTAAAACTTTCTTGAAGGGGGTTATCCACCTAAAACTTCCCTTTAGAGAACCGATACAACCTTGGGATTTGGCATTGGTTCTGCAAGCTCTAACAGCTCTCCCCTTTGAACCTGCATCTACATGTGATGTGAAATATCTCTTTTGGAAAACTTTGTTTCTGATTGCTATCACATCGACCAGACGCCTGTCAGAACTTCAAGCCTTATGCATTAAACCTCCCTATCTTATCTTCCATAAGGATAGGGTATCACTGAGAACTAATTCTTCCTTTTTACCAAACGTGGTGTCAGAGCAATCCGTCAACCAATCTATTGAATTCCCAGTGTTCTTTCCTAACCACACTAACAAGGGAGAGTATTGCCTGCACTCCTTGGATGTTCATAGACAATTACGTTTTTATCTGGACAGAACAAAATCTACCTGCAAATCAAACCAACTGTTTCTGGCCTTTTCTGTATCTAGACGAGGTCATCCTGTCTCAAAAGTTACACTGGCTTCATGGCTGAGAAATTGTATTACCTTTATCTACAATAAAAACGTCACTTTGCCTCACAGAGTGAAAGCACATTCTACAAGATCTATGGCAACTTCAGCAGCTTTCCAAGCTAAGGCTTCCCTGAATATATTTGCTCATCTCCAACTTGGGCCAAACCTCATACCTTTATTCTTCATTACAAATTGGACTTGGCCTCCAGAGGTAGAGCTTCTTTTGGCTCCATGGTGCTTGGGAATGTCCTTCCATGAGGGCCACCCAGGGATACAGGTAGCTGTGGACTCTGTCCCATCAATAAGGAATGAATGAAGATTAACAACATCAGATAAAGAAGTTATGTCTTACCATAATGTTTCATCTGTGTTGTTGATATTTGTTCATTCATTACTTCCCACCCTCCATCCCCCATCCGGAGATTCCTGATTGATCGCATATACTCCTTTATGGTAGGTCTGTTATGACCAGAGGTAGCCTCTACTTTTAGCTATCAACTTGCAAACTTGATCTGAGGTAACGGAGCAAAGCATTCTGGGTAGGACCTTGGCTCGAAACTTTTTGGCTGGCTCAGTTCTGAGGATGGAACCGATAACCCATCAGTAATGAATGAACGAAGATCAACAACACAGGTGGAACATTATGGTAAGACATAACTTCTATTTTTAGCCATTGAAAGTAGAAAAAAGCATTTTGTTTTTATTGCCCTTATCAGCTTGTCTCCCTAGAAACATGAGAACCAAATGCAGATTTGCCTTCAGCTACAAGCTTCTTATGTTGCCCTGTGAACATTTATTTGCTAAAGGAAAACTTTTCATTACATTCATTGTTCTTTTATTTACTTGCTTCCACTTAAAACTTGTTATTAGATCAAGCCAAGGCCCTTAATCCAGGCATTCCCCTATGCAAAGGTAAGAAAAGGCATATTAATTTTACTTGCATGTGGCTATTTTGTCCAGGCTTTCTTCTCTTTTACATTGTAGTGCCAACATTTTTTAAAACTGAAGAAGAAAGAAAGAAGGAAAAAAGAGCACCTGTTTACTTTAGTATATGTATTGCACATAAAAATAGCTAAAAACATTTTACTATATGAGAGTGGGCGTCACAGTGGCACAGCGGTTAGCCTTGCCACCTCATAGCAAGAGGTTCTCTGGTTTTATTCTTGGCTGGGGTGCCTTCTGTGCAGTCTGCATGTCCTCCCTGTGTTCAGGTGGGTTTCCTCCAGGCTCCCCGGTTTCCCCCCATACTTCAAAAAACATGCAGTAGGGGGATTGGATACTCTGACTTGGCCGTAGATGTGAGTGTGCATGCAAGTGTGTAGCATGGAAGAACAGCCGCAGTAGGGCTAGCCACTCAGCGGTGCAAACCTAGGCTCTAGATGATTGTCAGTGTTAAAAGACACCCCAAACCAATATGCAAAAATAAAAAAGGGGTTGTGGACAGATGGATTGATGAATACAAAATATGTCATACTTTATAAAAATATTGTTAGGAACAAAAATTGTTTTGCTTACACTTACCTCTTTCCTTCTTCCCTTCTCCTTAATGTTCTTCCCAACCTTAATGTGAATTAGGGCATACACTTTGAAGTCCCTTATAAGTTTAACAAAGTAAAAAAAAAGTCCAGTATTTTCAGATTTTCTTGTTCTGCCATATTTCACATATTTGATTGATGTTTTGTAATCCCACATTTATTCATTAATTTCCAAATTTCTGGTTTTCTTCCTTTTGATTTCCATTTCCCATCCTCAATGTCTGGTCCATTTCCAATGTACTTTTGGTTCTTCAAGTCAACTCCCGTGCTTTTTCTGTCTGTCAAGCATTTTCCTTTGGAAAACTGGAAAAGGTTTCACTGGCATGGTCTCTCTGTGAGCTTTATTATCAGAAGAATAAGAAGCAGACTCCCTTTTGTTTGATAGATCAGTTTTTGATGGACAAATGTTTGTATTTCCTCCTTAGTATGTTTTACATGAAAAAATTACTTTGACCTTCCAGGAAAAATATTTTGAAGATACCTGGATACAGCAGCTTGAATCTCATATGCTTTTCAACATTCCCTGATTGCTGGAATAGATTTACTCCTCTTCTGCCTGGTGTCAGAGAGTTATCATTTTCCAAAAACACTCTACTGTCTCCAGCTTTTAGTACTTTTTTGCTTCTGCCAATGTTTTGTCAGAATCAACTCTTTTTCTAGTAGGACTGCATCTTTACTATTAGAAGTCTTGATTGCTTTCTTGTGGCTCAGTTTGGAACATGAATACAATGTGCCCTTTCAGTTAACAACTCCTGGTTTGGAATACCAGTTCAGTTGCTTAGTTGTGCTTTCATACAATTAATACAGTCTGTTCCTTCCTCTTATGCCACAGTCAGTACTTCTGACAAAGAGGAGATTGGCAGCACAAACACCACATCACTCGCATCCCATAGCCAAGCACAACACACCCCCACCTTTGCAGAGGTCCTCGATAAAAACTTAACTAAACAGCAGAGACCTCCAAAACAAACACACAAACATTCCACACATAACGCCATACACATCACACTTAGAAGACAACACCAGTGTCTCACAAACACAGCTCATAAGGTAAAACAATAAGCCATCACAGCCCATAAGGCATAGCAATAAACCAAGCATACTCGTCATTGGCTACTCATTTGTGCGACACACTAATGTCCCCCTCACCAGACTCGACAAGGAGAAGGTTACAGTAAGTTGTCTGTCTGGTGCCAGAATCTGCCACATCATGAATACACTTAACTCTCTCCACAAGTAGTACAAGTATGACTCTGTCATTGTCCATGTTGGTGTGAATGACTTGAGATGTACCTCCCTGGACTATATGAAGCAAGACATGATTGAGCTCTCAAGAGTATGTGTCCCAGGCAGGTATGACCCTAGCCCTAAGCAGCATCCTACCTTCACCAAGAATGTTACCACAATATCAACAAAAAATAATTGACTTCAGCAGTTGGCTTAGTTTCTGGTGCCATTCCAAGGGAATCCAGTATCTGTCTGCCTGGGATGACATGGTTGACAGGCCTCGTTGCTTTGCCAGAGATGATCTCCACATGTCACCACTGGGATTCCGGATCCTGGCCAAAGCTTTCGTCTCCCCCATTGTGCCTTTTTTAGGAAATGTCCCAAAGACAAATCTTCCAACATAAAAGATCTGTCAAAAAACAAATTGAAGGTCATGCTACTAAATGCTAGGAGCCTTAAGCTGAAAATGTGCTCACTGGAGGCTCTCCTTGCACTAGAAGATGCCGATGTCTGTGTGGTCATGGAAACCTGGTTCAGGGCTGCAGAGAGCAACCCTGTCTTACCAGGCTATACCTTATTCCACTCATTCTGACCCCAAAATGAGATCTGGAAGACTAAGGGTGGTAGAGTCTCTATCTTCATTAAGGACAGGTACACCTCCAGACTGGTCTGACAGCATGATGCTCTGGAACTACTCCAGGTGCAACTGACAGTTGACAAGACACCCATCCAAATTGTAGCCAGCTATAGACCCCCCCCCTCCATGACTCAGGACACCCACTCCTCTTATCTGAATCTACTTGACTCCATCAAGGTACCCCATAGCACCCTGATCCTTGGTGACGTCAACTACCCCACCATAGAGTGGGTGAACTGTTCCTGCACTAATTCACTCACGCAATGATTCCTTGACTTTATCAGTTCTAACGCACTAGACCAGCTCATTTCTTCTCCCACAAGGGGAGATAACATTTTGGACTTGGTTCTCAGCAGCGTGGGTGACTGCTGCACCACTCCCATAGTATGTTCTTCCCTGGTGAGATCAGATCATCGGACTGTCTCATTCGAAGTTTCTGTCACACCCAACCCCCCCCCCCCAAACATAATCAAGCTAAAAAACTACTCAAAAGCTAACTACAAAGTCCTAAGGGAGGGCATCTGTAGCTTCACACCACCGTCCCCCTCAGAGGATGTAAACAACAATGCTGAACAGTATGCCAATACAGTATCAAGCACCTGTACAATTGCATGGACTCAGCCATACCCAACATAACTAAAACCTGCTCATCAAGGAAATACAAACCTGTTTAGTGGACATCCTCTACCAATAGGCTTTACAACAAAAGGAAGAAACTGTTGTCCAAGGGTAAAAAGGAACAAATTCCAAATTGGAAAACTCCCTCCGTAGCCTCAACAAGCAAATTAGATCACTAGTGAAAACCTCCAAAGCCAATCATGAGTCAAAACTAGCCTTCAAAACAAAAGGAAACCACAAAATCTTCTTCAGTTATGTCAAGAACCTCCATGGCAAAGCTCAGGTTTGTTCCAAATTAGTACTTAACAGTATCACTTGCAGTGATCCTGTTGACTTAGCCAACCTGCTAGCAGATAGGTTCATCGCAAATTTCACCACCCTAAGGCCCTTTCAACATCCTCAATACTTGTTCTGCACCTCACATTTCCATAGATCAAGTTTTCAAAGGCCCTATCCAAGGCAAAGAACATAGCTTCCATGGGACCTGATAGTATTCCAGGCTGTATTCTGCACCATCTCCAGCAAGAACTGGCTTTGCCATTGAGCAACCTATTCAACCAAAGCCTAAGTACAGGCTTCATTCTAGCAGAGTGGAGAACTGCCATTATCATCCCCTTGCACAAAGGTGGTGCCACTACTGATCCTGGAAACCATCGCCTCAGCTTGACAAGTGTGATTTGTAAAGCCATGGAGTGTATTATTATTATTATGGATGTCATTAACAATGACATAGGCAATCTCCAAGCACTTGACCCCATCCAGTTCAGATTTGTCAAGGGCAAATCTTGCCTGTTGAACCTGGTTGACTTCTTTGAGACTGTCAGCAAGGCCCTGGATGAGGGAAAGTCAGTATATAAAGCTTACCTTGTCTTGGCCAAGGCCTTTGACACAACCTCCCCACTCGGGCATCATTGAAAAGCTAACACAACTTGGTGTAAATCTGTCTCATCAGGTGGGTGGCCAACTGGCTCACTGACAGGACCCTCAAGGTCAAAGTTGGGACCTCCACCTCAGATAGCAGACGTGTCGCTAGCGGAGTTCTCCAAGGATATGTCCTTGGACCCCTACTGTTTGGCATCTACTTCTCAGAGGTCCAGGCAAAGACAAAAGGCCTGTGGCTGAAAAAGTCTGCAGATGACTGTAAGTTGGGTGCTGTCATTGGGTCCCCAAATGATGATAACATACTGCAAGACTGTCTCACAGCAGCTAATGACTGGTGCCAAAGTCATGGCCTCAAGCTAAATGCAAAAAAATGCATCATCATACCAATCAGCAGAAACACGACCCCTACTGATTACCACATCAGTGATAACCCCCTAAACACACAGGTCTGGGTACTCAGGTTGATAACAATCTCACATTTGACCATCATGTAGCGGCAATGGTCAGAAAAGCCTTTTACTTGGTTCCTCTCATAAGTAAAGGGATTGCATCCAGAAAAAAAGAGGTTATTACCTCTCTATACTCCTCCCTCCCTAGGCCAAAAATTTAGTATAATGCCCCATTTGGTATGTACCTCTCCAAACATCTGCACCAACTGTAAAGGCTACAGAAATACCTCAGAAAGAAAACCCATGACCTCCAATACCTGTCCTTTGCGGACAGGCTCAAATCACTATCATTCTACCCGGTATCGTACAGATTGCTCAGAGGTGATCTGTGTCTTATCTGCAAGGCAATCTTGAAACCTGCCATACTAGAGAGGCTCCATATCCATAAGTCTAACTCCTTGCGCATTACCCGCTCAAAAGGCCTGAATCTAATGTGCGACATCAACAAAACCTGCTGGAGAGACAATTCTGTCTCCCGGAGGCTGCCCCCTCTCTGGAATAGACTTTCCATACATGTCAAACAGACTGACCCTCTTCAAGCACAACCTTGATGAGTGGATGGGAAACTACAAATTTGCCCCAGGGGTTCCACCTGTGTCCCTCAT
This sequence comes from Protopterus annectens, assembly GCF_019279795.1. Lineage (NCBI taxonomy): Eukaryota > Metazoa > Chordata > Ceratodontiformes > Protopteridae > Protopterus > Protopterus annectens. The sequence goes on along the minus strand of NC_056738.1, from coordinate 88,141,067 downwards.
TGACAGAGGCAAAAAGTGCTGACTGAGGTTTCTTTTGGGGGATAAACTCTTGGCTAGGCTTGTAGGGGCCCCAGGACATTTAGCCTAGTAACCTCCTATGATTCTATGATTCTATGTTAAGTGTTCTTTACGTGGTTTATCCTCTAATTCTACCATTTTTTGAAACACCTCTTCTTGGGCAGTCTCATACTCATCCAGACTTTTCTGCATTTCAGCCTCTGATTTTTGCAGTTTTATGTACTCATCTGAATATCTGTTTAAAGCTTCTTCCATTTTTTTCCAGACTTTTGTTATTTAAATGGATATACTGCTTCAGTGTTCCATTTATTTTAATCAGCTCTGAGCACATTTGACTTATTTTTCTCCTAGATTAATGGAAGTCATGTCTTGCACCAGAGCTGGAGCTTGGACTGCCTTTTGCTAAACATCTGCAAGATTCTTCCCAGCCACTATTTTCTCCTCACCTTTTTTGGTTGATTTTCTTTCAGGTTCTCTAAATTTCTTCTTTGCTGATATCCAGACAGTGCAAACCAGTAACTGAAATTTACCCAAAAAGACAAATTCACTGAATGTCTGTTCTGAATTTCTGTTTTCACACTGGGAAAGCTGAAATTAAGCTGTTACTCGCTGTGTATTTATCTTAAAAGTCCTTTACTGGATTCAGTCTTAAGGCTCATACGACACTAAATACCTAGTCTTAATCCCCATATGACACTAAACACCAACTACATTATTTCTGATGTTCATCGTGCATACAGCTGCAGTCATAACAGATGGGTTATCCTGCCATCAGGCGGGTCCTCGGTCGGCCGAATTCCAAAGTCTAGGTCCGGCGTCAGTTGTCGTCGCTTCTTTCCTGACGTCAGTGCGGCAGGGGTATAAAAGAGCCAGCCGACACCATCTTCTCCAGTCTTTCTTGCCGCACGGTGCCCGAAGCAGAAGCAGTTCGCAAGTGCCGGTCGGCCAGCTCCTGAGATTTACGAAAATATTTCAGCCGAAGTCTTCTTGAAAGCTAATACCCCGTTGGGGAAACTTTTCTTGCCTCAGACCGATGTCAGACAAAGTTAATAATTGCATTTCATGTGGGAAGCAAATATCGCATAAGGATTTCCACTCTTTCTGTATTCCTTGCTTAGGCCCAGACCACGACGTCTCGGCCTGCCATTTTTGTGCTAGATTCAAAAAACGCACTATTAAGCGTCGGGTGGAGTTCGCCCTTCACTATTTTGGTAAAAAATTTAATTATATTATGTCGTCGGATATTCCGACTCCAGTTTTGAGTAAAAGACACAAAGATAAGGACCGACATACGAGGTCCGTGACTTCTACTGACACCACGCTAAGGCCGATTACCGGTTCTCCGCTTCTCAGCAAGGCGCCTACACAGCCCCTGAGTACCGATGACAATTCATTACCGGTGTCTTCAGTACCCGAGGTCGCAGGCTCCTTGGTCCCCATTCCAACTACAGATACCGACGCCACTCTTGGCGGGGAAACTCAGAGTTTAGACAGGCCTGCCATTTCTCAAGGTGTCTTCAGGCCTTCCTCCTTCTCTATTAAAGCTTTCACAAAATCTAAAGCAGCCATGAAAACTAAAAAACAGGGACCTCAGACCCCCTCTCAAGGCCCCATGCCTAAAAAACAGATGCCCAAAATGGCTGAGGATTTGATTACTCTTATCAGGGGTTCTCAACCCCCCCTCGGACAAAAGGCCCAGATTAGAGGAAGACTACCCTTCCTCAGATCAAGCTTCTATTACCTCTGAACATTCTGAGGACCAGGACTATACCTATTCTCCTTTTGAAGACTCTGATGCAGAGGAGTCTATTCCCTCGGTCTCCCCCCCCTGAGGACTACTCTTTTGGGGAAACCCTGCATACTTTGAGGGAACACTTTCACTGGGAAGGCCAAGATTACTCAGATTCCAAGAAAAGGCTCAGGAATTTTCTCTTGCTCCCCCAGCATAGGCCCCTGGCTATCCCTCCTGTTTTAGATATATTAGATGATGTGTACACAGAAGCCAGCCTCAACCCAGATTCTTTACCTCCAGCTCCTGTTAAACCAGACAGGTATTACCGGGTTCCTGATTCACACCAGTTCCTATACAAAAGCCATACTGCTGACCCAGAAACTATTTCACAGGGTCCCAAGGGAATTAAGGCTTCTACTGCTAAAATCCCATTACCTTCAGAGAGAGATTCCAGAGCTTTAGAAAGGTGGGGGAAAAAGGTGTATACCTCGGCCACTTTAACCATGAGGGCATTAGACTGTCAGTTTCATATGTTAAAGTATCAACAGTTTTTGTTATCTCAGTTGTAAAGCAAAATGACACAACCAGAACAACCAGATTTAAAAGAGTTGCAGGATTTGTTGCATGGTGCAGAGCAAGTGGGTAAACATACCTTGCAGTGTGGTTTTGATGCTTTAGAGGCCTCATGTAGAGCTGCTGTTACAGGGTCTGTCATACGTAGACATGCTTGGCTCAAAGAGCAAGCCTTACCAGATCATGTCAAAGCTAAATTACTAGATGTACCTCTTCAAAAAGATGTATTGTTTGGTGTTAAAGCTGAGGAGGTACTAAAGAAAATGGAGGAAAAGTGAGATCAATGCAAACAGTGAAAGATTTCCTGTAGGTACAATCTCCACGTTTCAGCAGAAACTGGCCTTCAAAAAATTGGTCCTTTCTAGCCACGGACAGACCTCAAAGAGGCAGATACAGACGCCCGAGGGGTAGAGGGCAATCTCAAGGATCATTCAGAGCCAGACAATGGCAAGCACCAACCCCAAGAGGTGGAGAAGATAGATCACAGTCATTCAGAAAGCAGACACAATGACTTCCCCCTTTACCTGCCGAGCAAAGCTTTAATGGCAGCACCTTTGGGCGGAAAACTGGCATTATTCTCAAAAAATTGGCATATTGTCACAAAAGACAAATGGATTCTGGACATTATAGACAGAGGCTACAGATTCCACTTTCATACCCTTCCAAAGATGAGAGGCATGCCAAATCTGCCACAAAATCAAAGGGCAGAGGCACAAAAACAAATTTCAGCTCTCATGGACATGAAAGATATTCAAGAGGTACCTGCAAAAGAACAAGGTCAAGGGTTTTATTCCAGACTATTCCTGGTACCAAGGAAAGACAAAGATTGGAGACCTATTTTAGACCTATCCATCCTAAACACATATTTACAGGTACCAAAATTCAAGATGCTCACATTACATGCTGGGCAAGGAGTCTTGGCTGGCAACGTTGGACCTCAAGGAGGCATACCTGCATGTCCCTATCAGACAAGATTGCAGAAGATACCTCAGATTTCTTGCAGGTTCAACCCATTATCAATTGTCTGCATTGCCCTTTGGCTTATCTACTGCGCCCAGAGTGTTTACGAAATGTCTGGCATCAGTAATTGCCTTCTGCAGACTTCAAGGAATACAAATATACCCATATCTGGACGACTGCCTGATCCAAGTGGACAGCAAGGACATACTTTTGAAACACCTGGCGTTTCTAATAAAACTGTTGAACTTTCTGGGATACACAGTCAACAAAAAGAAATCAAAACTAATACCCTCTCAAAAAATAATTTTCCTGGGTGCCAGCTTGAATATAACCACCCAGATGGCCTACCTCACGCCAGACAAACAAGGGCAACTATCTCAATACTTCAGCAAAATGGCAACCTTCACCAAGCTGACTGCAAGGAAAGTCCTGCAGGCTCTGGGATTCATGGCATCTTGCATCCTTCTGATCCCATGTGCAAAGCTGCATATGAGGAAACTTCAGTGGTACCTAACACACTTATGGTCTCAACACAGCCACAGTTTGGAAACAATTATACCACTCATTCCATGTCTTCAAAAGGAATTTCTGTGGTGGGCTCAAGCATGCCAAAGAAACATAGGTCTCCCTTTCTGCGTACCTCAAGCAACTCAAATCATCAAAACAGACGCCTCGGACTACGCCTGGGGGGCACACATGACAGATCAGTGCATTCAGGGAAAATGGTCCCAAAAAGAGAAGCACCTACACATCAACCAAAAGGAAATGCTAGCAGTGCAAAATGCTATTATGGCCTTCAAAGACCTACTGCATCCAGGCCAGCTATTGATAAGGACAGACAACACCACAGTGATGTGGTACATAAACAAATGGGGGGAACTCATTCATACCCCCTGTGCAGACTAGCCATGACCCTATGGAGCACAGCTCTGGAATTGCAAATCCAACTTCAGGCACAATTCCTGCCAGGGAAGGAAAACACACTGGCAGACAGCCTAAGCAGAAATATGACAGATCCACACGAACGGAAGTTGCATCCTCAAGTTTTCGCAAAGATAACTCAGGCATGGGGACAGCCAGACATAGATCTCTTGCTACCCACAGAAATTACCAATTGAAAAAAGTTTGCTCAAGGACCTATCATCCACAGGCCTGGAAAGTGGATGCACTTTCTTTCAATTGGACAACGTTGACAGTCTATGCCTTTCCGCCTCTTCCTCTGCTGCCCAAAGTTCTATTAAAAGCCAGAGCAGAGAGGCCGAAAATGATTCTCATTGCTCCAGATTGGCCAAGACAACACTGGTATCTGCTCCTGAAGAGCCTGACACATTCCCCACCATGGATCCTACCTCTAGTGCCTCTTCTGTTGTCCCAGCACAACTTCAAAACTCTTCACAGCCAGCTCAAAACCCTAAATCTTGCTGCATGGAGAATCCCTTGATTTCCCAACAGACCCTCCTCTCCAAGGAGGTGCAGGATGTCATCTTGGAGGCCAGAAGACCTTCTACTAGAAAAGCCTCCTCCGCCAAATGGAAATGATTTTGTGCCTGGAATCAGAAAAAGGGCCAGAATCCTTGGATAATAAATTTACCTCAAATTTTACAGTACCTAGCTGAGATGTTAAACAGTGGACTTTCCTTCTCCTCCATCAAAATCCACGCTTCAGCCATTTCTGCACAATACAACACAGATCCTCCTTTATTCTCTCATCCTCTCTTAAGACAGTTCCTCAGAGGGGCAAAGAATATAAAACCCCCAAGGAAACCACCAGTCCCTGCTTGGGACCTCAACTTCATATTAGAAAAGCTGACCCTTCCTCCATTTGAGCCAGCTGCTTCAACAGAACTACAATACTTGTCATGGAAAACAGCCTTCCTTCTGGCTATCACCTCAGCACGCAGGGTTTCGGAACTACAGGCCCTCATGGCTGTGCAACCTTTCATCATTTTCCATCAGGACAGAGTTTCCTTACGAACCAACCCTACCTTTATGCCAAAGGTAGTATCCAGTGTAGCCTTGAATCGGACTATCCACTTACCTACCTTTTACCCTAACCCACAAAACAAAGGGGAAAGACTACTGCATTCCTTGGACATTCACAGACAACTTTGTTATTATTTGGACAGGACAAAGCCATTCAGGAAATCTGAGCAACTCTTTGTGTCCTATGCTACAGGTGCTCAAGGAAAGGCTATCTCCAAACAGACAATCTCAAAATGGATAGCCCACTGCATACGCTTTTGTTACTCATTTCGTGGAAAAGCTGTGCCTTCAAGCATCAGATCCCACTCCACAAGGGCCACAGCTACCTCTGCAGCTTTCCTCAGGGGGGTTCCTACCAAGGACATTTTGGAAGCAGCCACTTGGAGTTCAGTGCACACTTTCTCCAAACACTATCACCTTTCACTTTACTCTAAATCTAGAGCGGGATTTGCCACAGATGTCTTGCAGGGCATCCTTGCTCCTCCTTGTTCCACTTAGTGCCTGCCACCCCTACGTAGCTTTGGGATTCTTCCCATCTGTTATGACTGCAGCTGTATGCACGATGAACATAGTACAGTTTTGTACCTACCATAAATGTAGATGTTCGAGTGCTCATACAGCTGCAGTCCAGGTTTCCCCCCCTCCATCCCCTCTTAGGACAGGCCTTATGACAAACACCTTCTCATATAACCTATTTGGGGTATTCTTTTATGGTGTATTTGCTTGCAACTACTGTTTTTTGATTATTCTATATTGCATGATTACATAAGTTTATGTTTTGCCTTCCTTCTGGGGGCACCTGACATCTGGGGCAAGAAAAACTGAAGAAGATGGCGTCGGCTGGCTCTTTTATACCCCTGCCGCACTGACGTCAGGGAAGAAGCGATGACAACCGACGCCGGACCTAGACTTTGGAATTCGGCCGACCGAGGACCCGCCTGACGGCAGGATAACCCATCTGTTATGACTGCAGCTGTATGAGCACTCGAACATCTACATTTATGGTAGGTACAAAACTGTACTTTTCTTTTTCACTTCGACACACACACACACACACACACACACACACACACATATATATATATATATATATATATATATATATATATATATATACATACACATATACACACACACACACACACACACACACACATATATATATATATATATATATACACACACACACACACACACATATATATGTGGGTGTGTGTATATATATATATATATATATATATATATATATATATATATAGTTATAATTATAGACATATACATGCTCACTGATGACGCCAGTAGGCGAAACTGGTATGCGAAACATGGCATAGTGCTGCGAGTCTGTTGTCCCATTTTGCTGCTGTTGGCTGCTTATTAAATCCATTACTCATTTTGGATTAGTCTGTCAGTTTTTGTGTGTACAATTTGTTATTGGATCTGTGCATTGATTTCCAGCAGAGCTTTATTTTGAGTGCTGATTCACTGTTGGGGCAGTTGCATATTGGAATCGGAGCACCAGTTTGGGTTCATGCACCAATTTGTTTTACACACACACACACACACACACACACACACACTTCCTGCATAACCTAACCTTCCTAATATAATGGAATTAATAAAATAAACTTATTTTTTTTTTACATGATAACCTAAATGTTTTCCAGAAAGCACTTATTCCTTTTATTTTTTCTGTCACTGTCTCCCAACATTTCTTTACATCTTCCACTTTACTAGACGCTATTTCAGGTAACTCAGTTTTTATCAGAAAAGCAAATATCTTCAGTTTTAGTTACATTGCAGAAACCCTTACCTTTCTCTTTATTCAACTGTAATCCCATTTTCTTTAAAGTATAATTCAATAATATAACCATTTTCCATCAAATTCCTATTTCTTACAGTAACTATAACATCTTCAGTGTATGATAAAAAATTTGGAATCTCAACACAGGTTTGTAATCTGTATACCCCCTCACCCAATAAAAGACTCGTAACACAAGTAATAGCATTCATCACTAAAGAAGTGTAAGCCCTGTCTTGCACCTCTCTTCACACACATCCCTACTCACTAAACCATCCATTAACCATTACTCCAACCCGTTATTATTATACTCTGACTTTAATGAATGCATTATTTTTTCTTTAAGTACACATTGCATCAAAATTTTCTGTAAACATTTAAGACTCACATAATTAAATGCTTTGCTTATGTCTTCCACCATTAACCTGGCACCATTTCCACCATACAGTATGTCATCTTCTACCTCTTTTACCACAATTAATATCTCATGACTTTTTCTACCATTCAGTCCATACATATTAGGTGACATTACTTCATGCATCACCTTCTCAATTCATTGGTAACATTTTCATTAATATTTAATAGTCTGCATTATTCAATGTAATCGTCTTCCAGTTTTTAATGTTGTTTTTTATTCTTCTCCTTTTCACATATAAACCTTCCTCTGAAACTAGCGTTCGGAACGAATAATGAAAAAGTTAACCAGCGAGACCTGAACGCAAACTCGCTACCACTCGTAACAGTAATGCCAACAGCAATTATGTGAATCCAACACCACGAAATAAAAAAACAGATTTAATGTAAGAAAGTTAAGCGCTTTCACTCGCATATAGCGAGCTTCATACCTTCACATATGCTACTTTCCTGCACCTCATTCTCAAACCATTCATTCAGTATTAAAAAAAAAAAAAGTTTCTTTTCCTCATTAAATTTCTTTATATACTTCACATCCTTTACCATCTCACCCAAGTGATGAACCATCTTTTAATAGCTTAAGCACACTATCTAATTCATCCAAAGTAATCTTACTTAGCAAACTCTCAGCTGCTTCTACAGAAAAAATCTTCATGCCCCATTTATTATTACCTTTAGTAATACTTTCTCTATAAGTCTTCTTGACATAAACATTCAGATCAATAATATCATTTTGATTATTCTTTATTTCCCCTATCTCATCTTTCAAGTCCCATATCATACACTTGTGATATTTAACCATTTTTGCCAGGTATAAATATAACCTCTTTTTGTCTTTTCACTAACAAAATATTTTTCTTTATACAATAGTTCTTTTACTTTTGTTTGATTATTCTCATAAATCTCCAGTTCTTTACAGAAAAATTCAGTATTATTTTCTTCTAAACTATTCATCATGCTTTCTCTCATATTTTATCCCTTTTTTATATTCTTATCTTAGCTGTAATTCCATCTATAGATATATATATTTCTGTACTTTTCCTTAAATATAACCCACCGCTCTGTCTAGGACTTAAGAAAAGCTCTTATAGAATAATGATCCACCGAAAATTGTCCAGTTTCTTGATTCATTTAATCTGACTGCAACATATTTCCTGATAGTATTTTTACACCTTTTCCTTCCTTTATAATATAATTTTCTCTCCTTCAATCCAAATGCATAAATTATTCTATAGTGCCACTGTCTTTTTTCAGTAAGATAGTCAGACATTAAAAATAGTCTAATCCCCGAGATTCAATAAACCCTACACTAAGTATACACTGTTCTGAGTGAACAGACAACGCAGACACAACTTACACCTCATATCTCTTAATTTTAGTTTTCCTACTGATATTCTTGCAACTTTAAATATTGACAGGATTCATAAAAGTTACCACAAAGTGTAGACTACATGTACACTTTCTGAGTGACCAGAAAGCACAACAAAATGTGATAAGAATTTTATTGAATGCATATTGTGTACACTTAGTGTAGGCGTTATTGAATCTGGCCTTCTCTCTTTTCTCAGTAATCCTTATGTATATGTGAAATGTCATGTACTCCATAGTCTTAACTCACCCCACTTAATTACTGCAATTTTTAACATCATGATTCACTTTTTTCTTATTTCTCAAATCACAGTTAAAGATCTCTCATTATAGTAATGCACATGTTAACATAACATATTATTTTTTTGAATAACTGTTCCCTTTCTTTAACATCAGTACCTGCGTATATCTCTATTAGTCTGAATGCATTGTTTTCCCTCCTGATATCTGCTACAGTTATTCTTCCGGCAACAGTCTGAATGTCTAATATTTTTTACCTCATCACTCTTGAACATCATTGATTTCCTAAATTCCATAAAATGTTGTGTCCTTCGCAGTCTTTCATCTTGCATTCTGTGTTTGAGAGGTATGAACCCTGTGTCTTTTACACATATGATGTCAGCACATAAACCTGCACACCATTCCATTATTGTTATCAATATTCTGAACTTATTTATAAGAGAGTCCAACTGGGCATTCCTAGACTTGGAGAAAGCATATGACAGTATCCCAAGAAAGTTGATCTGGGCAGTACTGCATTGATTTGAAGTCCCAGAAACATTGGTAGAATTAGTGCAGGCTATGTAGAAGGACCCAGTGACTCAAGAACAGTGTTTGGCCTCACAGAGGAGTTTCCAGTGGGATTGGATGTACACCAGGCTTCAGCTCTGATCCCACTGCTATTCATACTGGTGATGGACTACATTAGTAAACAGATCGGAGAAGACAAATCAACAAAGTTGATGTATGCAGACAATGTGGCATTACAGGCAGACTCTGAGCTAGAACTTCAGAAAAGGGTAGGAGAATGGAATGCAAAACTGAAGGCACATGGGATGAAACGAAACACAGATAAGATGGTGGTAATGACAGTACATTGGGGAAATCAGAAGAAGCTGAGAATAGAGATAGAAGGGAAGATAGTGGAACAGGTGAACAGCTTCAGGTATGCAGGAGGGGTGGTTGAGGAGAAGGGAAGTCTGAATGAAGAGGTCAAAGCTAGAGTCAGAGGGGCTGCAGCCAAATGGTATGGAGTGTCAGATGTAGTCTATGACAGAAGAACGCCAAAGAAGCTGAAAAGTAAGGTGTACAAGACAATGGTGTGACCAGTACTACTCTATGGTATAGAAACCTGGACAGTAAAGGCAGAACAGTTGAAGAAGCTAAAGGTGATGGAAATGAAGTGCCTGAGAAGGATGGTAGGATGCACACTGTGGGGCAGATGAAGAAATGAGGACAAAAGAGAAGCCAAAGTAGCTCCAATTGCTGAAAAGATCAAAGAGAAAGATTATGGTGGTTTGGACACGTGCAGAAAAGCAGAAGACAAACTGATGAGGAAGATTTGGGACAGACAGGAAGAAGGTAAGAGGAAGTGAGGACAGCCAGCAAGGAGGTGAATGGATTGTGTGAAAGATTATCTGCGGTCAGGCATGAGTGGTGAAGAAGGCAGGAGTGTGGCACTGAATCGAGAAAGTTGGCAACAGTCAACACAATAGCCCGACCCATGTAGGAAAAATGGGAAAAAGGGGGCTGATGATGATTCTGAACTTATTTACAAGACTGTTGAAATTAATCAAAGACCACTCTTAATGTTATTCTTTTCTTTAACTTTTGGAGGAATATTCCTAAATTTTTGTTTCCTCACTCTTTGCCTTGTAGTATGTTCCTCCCTGTGTAACCAGTTCCTCCATTTTCCCTTCTTTCTGATCTGACTGTTTACTTAATAGTTGCCCAAACATATTACATGTCTTAATTTCAACCTCCTGTAAGCTTATATGTATATTACTTGAAGAAAATTAGCCTTATCTTTTTTCATTGACATCATCCGTCTTATAAACAATTATTTCCTTATAATTATATCATTCATTTTTTCAATAACTTCTACTTTTTCATCTTCTGCTTCTGCATTTTCTTTTTGTGCACAGTAAAACCAAAAATGTCCTTTCTCCCCACACACCATACATTCCTTTCTATGTGTATTACCCATCTGTCCACATTGGCTGCACTTAACCTTTTTACAATCTTGAATTAAATGTTCCATGCTCCCACAAACATAACAGGTTTTTGGTTGGCTTTGGTACTTTAAGTACCTGTAAAACCTTCCATAAGTATCACACTATGTAAATGTTACAAAACATCCTGCTTTACATTTAACACAGCATCCATTTCCCACCCACCATTCCATACATGTCTGTCATCTGTTGTTTTCTTAGTATTTTCAGTTTTGTCAGAATATTTAAGAGTATATTTCTTTAATTCATCCTGTTCTATAACATCAGTTATGAATAACACAAACACACGCTATTTTAAATTCGGTCTTTGACTCAAAAATATGATGGTTCCATGAATAAATGTCTTTTTTCCCATTTGAAAAATGTATTGCCATGACTAAATTGCCCCAAATATTGCTGTACAGCAGCGCCAGTTCTGTTTCTTAATCTATAAGTAAAGGAAAATATTTACAGTACCTTTTTATTGTTTCTTGTCTCAACTGACCACTTCTGAAAAGTTTTTCTTCTATTCTGAAATGATACTTCTTTATCAGTAACTTTATCAAAAACTTATTCTTTCTGTTCCTCATCCTCAGTAAACACACGATCCTCCATTTCACCCCACGATATAGCAGACTTATCTTCTAGTTCCTCCTTGTCACGCAGCTCCAGCAATTTTTCATTCTGTCATGCTCCCACTCTGTTATTACAATGCTTCCCTGCACAAAGTCAGTCTGAGAAGCAGCTAAATTCACATCAGAATTAGCTTCTAGTGTTTGCACAATAGAATCTGCTACCTTATCCATCATGATTTTTCTCTGTTCAGCATCCTTCTCCATATTTCCAAACAGTTTTGCACTGCTGTCACTTCTGCTTGCTGCCACCTTGGAGTTCTTCCAAGTACTAGTGGCAGCCCTCTGGTGCCATCTAGTGCACCAGAAAAGTAGGGGCGTTTTCCTTATGCCCTGGCCAAATTTCCCCGAGTAATATAAATACCACCTCAGGTTTCCCCTGAAAAGACACTACTAGCCAAGTAGGACAAACCTAATCAACTAAGAGTAAAAAAAAAAAAAAATTTTAAACTGTTTAATCTGAAAATATTGACACATTTTCTGCATAACCTTTGACATAAAGTGTGTGCCTTGGTCATAAGTTTGTTTTTAGGAATACCATAGAGAATAATATCAATTGTCTGATATTAGACTTGGCATTAACCTTATATAATGGCATGACTTCTGAAAAGTTTGTGGAATAGTCTACACACACACACACACACACACACACACACACACATAGATAGATATGGATATTTTTAATACCATTATTAACTTCACATGTTAAACAGTGACATGGGTACACATATAGTCGTAATAGAGAAAACAAAGCATTACAGAGATTTTTCCTTTTCATGTATCATCTGGACAGTGCAGTGGTTAGCATTGTCTCTTCACAAGAGGTACTCCAGTTAGATTCTCAGCTGGGTGTCTTCTCTGCAGAGTCTGCATGTCCTCATTATGTTTGCATGGGTTTCCTCTCGGTGCTTCAGTCTCCTCCCACATTCCAAAAACATGCAGTAGGTGGGTTGGATACTCTAAATTGGCCCTAGGTGTAAGTGTGTGCGAGTGCATGGTACACCCTCCGAGGAAGGTTGGGTGCTGGGCTAGCACCCCAACCACTACAGAAATGAATGCCTGGAGGGGCGCTCTTGTTGCTTGATGTGCTGACATGACACAAGTGGAACTGAGAGAGAGAGAGATGGTTTCCTTCTTAATTAGTATTCTGTTTAACATTACATAGATTGCTTAAGTCCTGCTTTCCCTGAAATGTCACTCCTCCACCTGAACATTATTCTGCTTGTATTACTCCCATATATTACCTTTATTTCTGTGTTAAGACCAAAATATATTAAGACAGATTGCTGTCTATTACCAGTGGCCCGACAATATTCATAGTAATGAAGTGGCATGTCTATAATAGGCATTGTAATCAAAGAATTTGCAAACCTAGGTTCTGGAACTATTTTCTGACATTCTGGGTAAGATGAACAGATTTTTTTTTCTGTTTTTTTTTTTTATCATTCCTAGCCAATAAAATCTGTCTACTCTTCTGGCCTTAGTTTTATCCATTCCCAAATGACCTGAAAATACATAATTGTGCAAGTTTCATAACTAATGTCCTTTAAGGCCTTGGTACTAGTAAACTTTGTACAATTGTGTCCTTATTCTTACTTGCCCTGTATAAGAAATTATTGTTTTGCTCAAAGTAAGGCTAAGAAGTAGATTTAACTTGATGTTCAACATATAGATCACTGTAGCAGTAGCCTAAGCTATTTGGGTCTTACCTCATGTAACCAGCTAGCTTTCAAAGCTTAAGGGTGTCTTCCACGCACTCTGTCAAGAGCTTATGAAGAGCTCCATGAAAAGACTGAATTTGAATACCCTCAGAGCTTTTTTGCTGCTGAAATGCACTCCTTCCACGGGCCCCATTTAATTTGGCTAGCAATCCTTCAAGGTTGGGTAAGTATGTCCCCTGCTAGGGAAAACCTTTCACTGAATCTATTTTTCCTGGGAAAGTGTGTGTTTTTCTGACTGAATTGTTGTGTTTTTTTTTTTTATTGGAAACTAGTTGTTTTAGGGTTTTTCTAAGGGACTTTATGCGTTAATGCTTAGGTGCTCTTTCTGTGTAAAAAAATAATTCTATTTTTTGACAATTTTTCTTCAGCTGGTGTGTATTTATGCATGTGGGGTAGGATACTATGCCTGTAGTGGACTGAGAGTGGGTTACTTACCTCAGTACCACTTGATGTTCAAAGTATTAATTGCTGTTGGAGTAGTTTTATCAATATGGATTATATGCTTCTAAGGATATAACAGCTGGACAGCTTCCAAAGCCTAAGGGCAGCTTTCATTATTCAGTTTGAGAGGAGCAGAAGAAAAATAATAGTTTGTGCTGCAGGCCCTTCAGAGCTTTCTTGCTGCTGAAGTGTAATTCTTCTTGTGAATTTTCACAACGGTCAGCTAACTCTGTTCCACTGCTAGGCAGATAAGTTAATTTCACTAAAAAAAATTCCGGTTTTTAATTTTATGACAAAAAGTAAACTTTTTGATCTGAAATTAATCATTTTAAGCTGGTAAAACGTGTTTTTATACACTGTCATGTGATTTTTAGTAGGTTTTAAACTGGAATATTACTTTTTACTTTTGTGAAAAAAAGTTGTTAAGACTAGTTTTTCTTTGGTAAACGTTGTATTATTTTACTGTGGGAGACTAGGGTAAGTGTATGAAGTGACTTTCACTGTATGTTTTAGTGGAAAATTTGACTTTTTTAATACTTACCTATTTTACTGACTTACTGACTGCAGTCAGGCTTCACAGTTCATCGGGCATCTTTTTTTCAGATTTGCCATGGAACAACCTATTGGTTCCACAGTTCTTCTTTCTTCCAGCCACAAAAAGAAAAAAACTAATAAGCAGCCTTTGCCGCTTTAGCAGTCTGCTAAAATGCCTCAACCACAGATTGGTGATTCTGTTTTGACCGTTTTTGGTTCTTCAGATGATTCATCTTTTTCCTTGGCTCATTCTGGTGTAGTCCCTACAGCCACCATGGGTTATACATGTCCTCTGTGGCTGTTGGAATGCCCTTTTTGGGCAGGGGAGAACTACACTTTTTAATTTTGGAAGAAGGAACAGGGAATAACTCTATACCTAACCAGGCTGGAGCTCCAGTCTCTAGGTAAGTTTTACCTGTCAAAAGTAGATCTGCTTCTTCCATAATTCCTGTCAGAAGGAAGCAAATTGTATACATACTTGCTGCCTGTCTCAGTTACTGTGGACAAGAATGATTTATTGGGCTTAGCTCAGGATTTAGTTCAGGTTTTGGACCCTTCCGGTGCTTGTGTTTTTGGTAAACGAAAAAAATAATTCTTAATTTTCTGAGGAGGTTCAAATTTTGAACCACAGAAAGACTGTGTAAGGACAACTTCTATTTTTTTTTTCTCTTCACGTTTCTGATTCTGAGGAAAGTGTGGCTTCTGACAGTACCTTTGAACGATTTTCTTTTTCTGAAACATTTTCCAAAAGCATCAGTTGTTTGAGTAAGAACATAGTGTTCTTCTACTGTCTACTAAGAAGCATTATGATTTACTGCAGCTATAGGTTTTTTAACCTATTCCAGTCCCTCCTTTTCTGCCAGCATTGGAAGGTGTGTTTATTATAGCCTGTAACTTGCTTGATAGCCAGCCTTTTGTTCCCAAAAAAGCAGATAGATTATATAAAGTTTCTTGATCTTTTACAATTTTTATTTTCTAATCTTAGATCAGAAACAGTAGTTTTATCTCTGGTAAACACTGCTGCTGCTAAAAATCTGGTTAATGCCAATCCTTTCCGTTCTGACAAGGATGGGAAGGCTTTTGATAGATTTGGGAAAAAAGTGTATTCTTTTGCAACAATTATATTTGGAATTCTTATTTGTGAAGCTCATTTGTAAAGTTTATGTTTGCTTCCTTAGAGAATATGAGGAGCATTCTGACTTTCCCCCTTATCTGAGGAAAAAAACATCCTTGTGCAGCCTTATTGCTACTGTGTCTCAAAATGGTGACCCACACTTTGAAATGTGCTTGTCATTTGACTGGTGCCACTTGCAGGACTTCTGTTTCTGGAACTTTGCTTGGTTGCATTCTCAGTTCTTTCCTAAGGATGTTAAATCTGAAGTTTTGAATTCTCCCTCATACAGAGAGGAATAGACTTTGAACAATCTGCTGCAGAAGTCAGTAAAATGTGTGATGAGATAGGCAAACTTATTCAGGGAATTTCACAGATTTCATCTTCACTTCTGGAAGTTTACCAAGAAATGTAATGCATCTATATCTTTTTTTTACATAGAACAAAATAAGCAGACACAGCAAGGTGCCGGTAAGCAGACTTTTAAAAAAAAAAGTAATGTTAGGAAGACTCCAAGAAAGGGCAGTCATACAAGTCTAAATGACTGTCTGCAAGAGCCCTCTCCCTTCCCACCCTTATCAATCTTTAATCTTTCAAGAAATTCTGAACAACTTCTCTCTTAGACAACAGACAGTTTCAGACAAATGGGTTCTGAAAGTGATGCATCACAGACACAAATGGTATCCTCCCATCAAGGGATTCCTCCTCATCTACTGAACCAACCCCCCCCCCCCCATTCAGCATTTGTTTCCTCAGGGAGTTATAGAAGTATTCCCTCCTCCTCAGTTAGGAGAAGGCTTTTATTCAAAAATGTTTCTGGTGTCAAAGAAAGAAGCTTCATGGAGATAATTTCTAGACGATTTTTTTAAACCATTTTTATGTCATTTTCCAAGTTCAAAATGTTATCTCTTCATAACCTCTTATTTCCCATTTATGTTTTTAGGTCATCATAATTTTAAAAGATGTTTGTCATTACATTCTTATGACTTTAGATTTCAAGTTTTTCCTTAATGTTTTCTGTGTCTGGATCACACTTTCAGTTCTCTGCATTACACTTTGTGTGACCCAGTGCTCCAAGGGTATTTAATAGGTGTCTATTTCCAGTGAAAGCCTAATGTAGAATAAAAAGTATTCACATTTTTCCTAATTTGCATGACTTGCTTATATTTGCATACTCTTTCTAAAAATGTCAGGAATCACTTGCATGAGAGGTCTCCTACATAGACTAGGGTTTCAGGAAAACATACAAAAGTTGTTTTTAAACCCTTCTCACAGTATTGTTTTTCTAGAGTGTCTCTTAGATACCTCAGTTTAAAGAGCTTTTTCTTCCACAGGAAAAAGTAGTTCTATATCTAGATCTATTCCCAACTTTTTCCACTCTGACAAAAGTATCAGAAAGGACATTTCTCAGGATTCTAATATCATCTGGTATCCATGATTCTCATGATTCCTCTAGCACAACTCCACATGAGAAAAATTCATTGGTACATAAAATCAGTATGTTCCCAGCATCAACATCCCCCTTGACATTCCATATTCTAGTTTTGGGATTTGTGAGAAGGGAAATTCTTTGGTGGATAGACCAATTTTATCTGAATGCATTTTTACCATTTTCCCTTCTATTTCCAGCACAGTCCTTAACAACAGACCCATTATACTTTGTTAGGAGAGCAGTGTCTGTGGGGATAAAAGTGTAGGGTATTTGGAATAGAAAAGATAGACCAAAATACACATGAAAGATGTTTGCAGTCATGAATGCTTTTAACTCTGTCAATCATCTATGGTCTTCAGGACCATTGCAAGTGTTTTTAGACAACATTAGAGTGATGTGGTACACAAACAAACATGTAGGAGCCAGATCTTATCATCTGTGAAAACTAGCCATGGTAACGTGGGATATAATTTTTCAGCACAATCTCTCTCTGCTGGCATCTTACATCCTGTCAGAACAAAATATTATGTCATACAAGCTGAGCAGGATGAGGACAGACTGTCATGAATGGAAATTGAATCAGGGGGTCTTCCAGGAATTTAGCCATATGTGAGGGGAACACCTCAAATAGATCTTTTGCCACCAGTCGCAAACATCAGTTGGCAAAGTTCTGCTTCATAACTCCATTCAAGAAGGCCTGGAAGAGAGATGTATTTTATTTTCCTTGTTCCCATATGCTTTGCCATCCTTTCCACTAATATCCAGGTCATTCTGAAGATTCAGAAGGATTTTCCAAAGATCATTGTTGTAATTCTCCTTCCTTTTGGAAATGGCCAAGGACAATTACTGCAAGCTTTGTGAATGACTGGACCTTCTCACACAGGACAAGGTGTTTGATACATTCTGACCCCAAACAACTGTAACTAACTGCTTGGATAACAGTCTTAATACCTTTTAGGCTTCTATTTTCTGAGGATGTGCAGTAAGTATTAAAAGAGCAAGAAAACCTGCTAATAGAAAATCTTATTAACAAATGGACAAGATTTTCTAGCTGGTGCCAAGACAAGAACCAGGACCATTTCAAGGCTAATGTTTCTCTGGTTCTACATTATTTTCACAAGTTGCTATCCTCTGTCCTTACTTACTCCTGCATCATGGTTCTTTTGTTGGCCATTACCCCATGTTTGCCAGTTTGAGCCCCTTCTTTCAATGCAAGCTCATTTGAAAATGTTTCAAAAGCGGTGTTACATAACAAGCATCCTAGAAAACAGGTGGTCATTGTCCCACTGTGCTCATCCCTCATTAGACCCATTATAGAGTACAACACCCCGTTTGGTATGTACCTTAGAAGACATCTGCAACAGCTGGAAAGGCCACAGAAATACCTTGCTAAAAGACTCACAGGCCTAAAGCAAATGCCCTATGCTGACCATCTAAAAAAACTTCAGCTGTACTCTGTGGCATATAGTCTACTCAGAGGCGATCTCTGTTTAACATACAAGGCCATGTCAAACCCTTAGCTGTTGGACATGCTCCACTTAAAGAAATCCCAATACCTCAGGGCCACACGCTCCAGGAATCTAAACCTTGTCATCACAGTGAACAAAACATGCTGGAGGGATAGGTTGCTGACCCAGAGACTCCCCATACTCTGGAATAGACTGCCCATACATGTCAAGCAGAGCGCCTCCTTGGCCCTCTTCAAAAGGAACCTTGACGATTGGATGGGAGATAGGAAATTCACCCCGGGGATCACATCAGTCGCCCTGCTAGACAGGGGTCCACGGAAATAAATATTGTGGGAAGAAATATCCAGGGAATTGTTTGGCTAGGCTTGTATCGGCCCTAGGGCCGATAGCCTAGTACCAACCTAAGAACCTATTTGAACCAACTTATCAGGCTGACTTGAGGCTCTTAACATGGAAAAGTGTTATAAATTGCTCTGGCCTCTATAAGTAGAATATCTGAGTGGCACGCTATTATGGTGGGTCAGCCTTATTTCATTTTCCACAAAGGTAGGCTTTCCTTAAAAACTAATTCTTCATTTATGCCTAAAGTGGTATCAGAGTTTACCTTGAGCCAAGCTATCCACCTCCCTATCTTCTATCTAGAACCTAAAAATGAAAGAGAAAGGCACGCCATTCATTCAATGTCCACAACAACTCGGGTACTATATATATATATATATATATATATATATATATATATATATATATATATATATATATATATATATATATATATATATATATATATATATGGGTTCATGTCTATGGATCGACAACTCACTATATCGACATCCAGTTCACCGACATCTGAAATACTCGACACCGCAAATCACGGACATTTAACAGGTAAGAGATTTAAATTTAGCTAATCATGCCTACCAGACATGCATAACACTGCCATACTTACTAAAACATGGTAGGCATGATTAGCGAATTTAAATCTCTTACCTGTTAAATGTCCGTGATTTGCGGTGTCGAGTATTTCAGATGTCGGTGAACTGGATGTCGATATACTGAGTTGTCGATCCATAGGCATGAACCCATATATATATATATATATATATATATATATATATATATATATATATATATATGTTAATGCCTTTAAATTATCACTCAATTATAAATTATCATTTAAGACATAGGCAAACATGCATTAATAAAAAAAAATATTTATTTTTTTCTATTTACATGCATTAAACGTTACATATGTTATCTTTCTTTATAACTGTTATCAATCCAATGTTACATAAATTGCTCAATTCCTGCCCTACCTTAAACCTCACTTCTTCTCCATAACATAATTCTACATGCATGATTCCCAGTTTACATTTATTTTTGTGTAATTTGCTCCTCACTTTCTTAGATTCCTCTTCCGGTTCTTTTATCTATTTTACAATATTCAACACTTGAATTACAGTTGGTTTAGACTTCGATTTTCATTTTCTAGTAATTGCATTTTTGGCAGTTGACAGAATTAACCTTAATAAGGCCTTGCTATGCCCAACCAATTCAGATTCTGTGTCCCAGCTTAAAAGAATAATTTCCTAAGATACACCCATTTGCTTCCTCAGTATGTCTGACAGAGTACTCCGTAGGGAATTTTTAAAATCAGCAAACTCATTATAGTCCCAAAACATATGTTCCCATTTACTTCTTTCTTTTCCATCACACCTCCAACATTTGTTGTCTACCTGAGGACAAATTCCTTGACATCTACTTGGGGTATAAAAATACCTGTGCAAATGCTTTCAAGCAAAAATCCTAAACCTTCTGGACTTTGTTACATATTTGGGAGCCATATATACGACCCCCATTGTTCCTTTGTAAATTGTTTTTCTAGACCCTCCTCCCAATCTTTTCTTAACCACCTCTGATTGATTCTTATAGTTACAGTGCACTATTTTGTAGGACCTACTAATTGTCCAGTTTTTGACAGCAGGTTATGTTTTAGTTTCAACTAAATATTCTACCAGAGCAGGTCTTTCACTTAGGATTCCTCTGTCACTTTCTCTTTGCCTCTATTCTGATATCAATCCATGGTAGGAAAGGCAGCTTGTAGCCTGCGGTCCAAACATCTTCATGACCTCATCCCATTCCTATTACCTTTCCTTCTCTAGCTGTTTGTTCTCAATACCTTTGTTCCTTTGTCAGTTTTCTTCAGTAAATTCCAGCCTCCGCTTGCCTGTTTTCTGTACCCCTACTTGCAGTCATCCCTAGTTGCAAAATATCTTTTCTCCAATCTCGTGTTAGCTTAGTTCTTGAACATAATATTCTGTATGGTTGTTATTCTCCTTAAAGCATCCAAAAATCTCATTCACTCCTTATTTCTTGACCCCCCCACTTCATCATTATACCTTTCCACTTTTAATTATAATCTTTTGCTTGTGTTATGTATGAGCCTTAACTGTTTAGTTCTAAAATATGCCTTCAGATCAAGTAATCTTAAACCACCTAGTTCTGTTGGGTCAACTTACACCACTTAGCTCTTGCCCTCTTCCCCTCCCGGATAAATTCCTTATTAATTGTCCGCAACTTCTACTCTGGTTCAAAAAATATGCCTAACCTGTATACAAAAGTAAATGAAGAAAAACATTTTCACTGCTTGTATCTTACCATTCGCATCCATAAACAAGACCTTCCAATTTTCTCAGTTTTTGTATTATCTATTGTTTAGTTTCTTCCAATGTATCCTTAGCTACCATAGCAGAAGCCTTTTTAATCTATACTCCTAAGAACTTCATCTTATCATGTCCGCATAAATATGGGTATTGCTGAACCAGTTCATGTGTGGGTACATAATGTATGGCCATAGCCTTTATTTTATCTTTATTTATTATATATCCTGAAAAGACTTGAAACTCTCTCAAAATGTTTCACAATACTGAGATGTCCTTTTATGGATATATCAGCTATAAAATAATATCATTTGCAAATAAAGCCTACTTTTGTTGATTACTGTACTAATTATGTCCTTGAATTTCTGAGTCCCTTATTTTATTTCCAATGGCTGTAAATATAAAGCAAATAAAGGGGAAAGCGGACACACCTGCCTGGTTCCTCTGATCAAGTACAACTTATCAGAGAGGAACTTTCCCAGTATAATTTTTACCTCCAGTCCATCACATATCCTTGTAAATAAACGTATTATTGTATCAGGGAATGCAAGTGCTTTCATTGCCTTATGTATACAATCCCAGTTTACTCTATTGATTGCTTCCTGTGCATCAGGACCCACTAACAACTGTAGTATTTTCTTCCATTCTGCTTCCTTCTGGATAAGTATTGTGCTGTTAATGTTGTCAAATGTTTGCCTATGGTCCACAAACCACACTGATCCATATCTGTCAATTTTTGCAAAATGTTTGCCTTTCTTTTAGCTGGTATACACATAAACCCTTTATAACTATGGTATAAAATTAAAATGGGTCTATATGAAGCCGGGTCTGATGGATCTTCACTGTTTTTAGGTGATGCATCCACTTCAGCTTTTTTTCCAAAATGTTGGTGCTTCCCCTCCTTTTAAAATACTGATCTGATGTTGCCTTTTCCATCAGTTCCTTAACCATTGGGTTTTATTCTGGCTTAGGAGACTTCTCAGACTTTGCATCCATACCTCAAGCTCCTCTCCTTACCCACAATCCTCTCCCAAGCCTCAGATCACCTCAGATCTTTTTGTTGCTTCCAGCAACCAGACATGGTTTATTGTGGCTCAAGGCTTTGGGAGATAAGTCAAATTTTTGGTCTTGGAATTAACCCTTTTTCTTTAGGGTCTTTCATCTCTTCTTTCCTCCTACCTCCCCCATTGTAAAAAAAAAATAGAGATTGTTTTCTGAATTGTTGTTAGGATTGTTGTTGTTTCCTCTAGATCCTATACATTTCCATTCCTTCTCTGTCTGTCATTTCTTTCTACTAGTTTATGTCAGTCTTTATACCATTGTTGGTATTTTCTTTCCCAATTCATTTGGAATTTCTTTGCACCATTGTTGGTAAATTGCCTATAACATTTTTCTAAGTGTTTCGATTTTGTTTCAGGATCATAGGATCATAGGAGGTTATTAGGCTAATGGCCCTAGGGCCCTTACATGCCTAGCCAAGTTCAACCCATGTTCCCAAGGGTATCTGGTTTAAGCAGACACTAAAATCAGCATTGCCCCTGTCCAAGAGAGACACAGGTGGAACCCTGGGGGTGAATTTCCATTTACTCATCCAATCTTCCAAATTACTCTTAAATAGGGCCAGCGAGGGGTTGTGTTTAACATGAATAGGAAGCTTGTTCCAAAGGAGGCCAACCTCTGTGAGACAAATCTGTCTCACCACTAAGTTCTGTTGATGTCACAAACCAGGTTAAGGTCCTTTGAGTGAGTGACCTGTATGCCATTTAACTTGTGAATGTGCAGCAGTCAGCGGTTGCTCTATATGCAAGACGCATTTTACCTCTGAGCAATCTGTACGACACAGAGTAAAGTGACAATGATTTCAGTCTGTCTGCATAATACAGATCCTGAAAACCCTGAATTTTCTTTGTAAGGAACCTTTGTGGTCTCTCCATTTGCTGCAGGTCTTTGGAAAGGAACATACCAAAGGAAGTATTGTACTCTTATTGTTGGCCTGATGAGGGAAGAGTACAGGGGGATTATAACCTTTTTTTCTGGAGGCAGTGCCCTTACTTATGAGATGAGCAATATAAAATCCCCTTCTTACCACTGTGGAGACATGGTGATCAAAGTTAAGGTTGCTGTTGACCTGTGTGCTCAAATCTCTCACCACTGACTGTATCCTTAGGGTATTGCTATTGATGTGGTAGTATGCAGGAACATCAACCTTGCTGAAGGGGATGATAATGCATTTTTTTGCGTTAAGTTTAAGAGTATGACTTTAGCACCAGTTATTAGTCTGCATAAGACCGTGCAGGATACTAAGAACCAGGAACACCAAGTACTCCAAATGCACTCAAAGGAACCACAGAAAAAACACCAAGGGACCACAGCTTCACCAAACAGAGGTTTATTAAAATACTAAGTGCTTTCATCTGCTGTATCACCAGATTTCATCAGAGTATGTAATAGAAATCACACACATGTTTAAATGCTCTCCTAAAACATCGCATGACTCCACAGATCCAATTATTAGTTACAAAAAATAAAACATAAAACAATTTAAAAGCAGTACACTATTAATCACTATAAACAATAACACTAATTATTTATCAAAAAATTAATAATTATTATACTTGGTAGGATTTTAACTTTAACACACTACCAAAAGAAATTTGTTCATTAAGCCTGGGATGCATACTAACATTAAGCCTCAGTTGCCATAATAATTAACATTGTTCCAATAAATCCTCCCACGGGCCTCCCCCAGGATTCCTTAGAACACAGTCCAACCCAAAAAAATAGGAAATGATGAGCTGGGTTGCTGTGCACACGTTGAGCTAAAGAGTTTGTAGTCTTGTTTTTTTTTTTTAGTGTTCGTATATTTGCTCCCTCAATTTTCTCTGTGTTTTTCCTACGTAGAAACTGGTGCATTTTTGACACAAGGCCAAATAAACAACTCCCTTAATATTACAGTTATAAAAAGGTAGATTTAAAAACAATGTCCATTAACATGAATATAGTCTGTATTCAAAATAAACTTACATTGACTATAAAAAAACACACTTCCTAGTACCAAATCTCCTGTTAGATTCCAAACCCAAACAAACAATGCGGGGCTCCAAGTAGTTTTTATGATTCTACCCATTTATACACAGTAACTGGTCTATCCCCCACCTTGTCAGAAATACCATTTAACAAAGAAAAGATAACCCAATTCTTGCTGAGAATGTTCCTAATGACTCTATCTTCTGTGTAATATTGCATAACAAAACATTTAGAAAAATAATTTCTCAGTGAGTTCACAGATTTAAACAATTCCTTAACTCACCCAGTATTGCTTCTAATAAGGGGTACAATATCACCAGTCTCTCTTCTTCCCCTAATATCTATAGAAACAGACCTAATAAGCTGAGAAGGGTAACCCCTGGCAATAAACATATTAGCCAGTACTTCACTTTCTTTATCAAAAAGATCATTGTCTGAAATCATCCTGGCCAAACAAATAAATTGGCCCTTTATAATTCCTCTTTTTTGGAAATTAGGATGATTACTTGCCAATCATGAGCGGACAGGTGATCCGCTGTGGCGACCCCTAATTGGGAAAAAGCCGAAAGAAGAAGAAGAAGACTTTCATAGTGAAGTAAGCTATTAAGTTTACGTTAGTTTTATGTATATAGTGCTCTCACTACTCAAATTTTCATAAGTTTTGAACAAGATAACATCTAGGTAGTTAATAGAGACAGCATTGAAATTATTGGTAAATCTCAGAAAAGGTGTATTGCTGTTTAAAAATTCAACAAAGGACACTATGTCTGCGATACCACCCTCCCATGTTATAAAGATGTCATCCAGGTATCGTGTGTACATAAATAGCAGAGCAGGCTGGAATTCACTTTATTGAGAAGCTTAAGCGCTTTCGTAAGCTTATATCAAAACTTCATGAAGTTTTGATATAAGCTTATGAAAGCGCTTAATCTTCTTAATAAAGTGTATTCCTGCCTGCTCCGCTATTTGTCTACATTGTTGGTTATCAGTTCGTTTTTTGGTGTCGGGTGTACATCCTCCATGGGGCTATCTCAAATCTGTTAAACAAGTAGTTCTTCTCCCATTGTATTAAAGCAACGTTGGCAAAATGGGGGCACATGCAGCCCCCATGGCTGCACCTTTAACCTGTTAAAAATATTGCCCTTCTAAGAAAACAAAATAGTTTTTTTAACATCAGCTCCATACAAGTATTCAGTATATAAATTTCATCTTGGCTAAAACAATTAACTTCCCTTAGAAAATCATCGAACCAAGTGAGACCCACTTCATGGGGAATGACACTGAATAAATCCACAACATCTGTTGTCAAATACCAACCTGTCTGAATAAGCAAGTTCCCTAATTTTTAACAAAACATTCCAATCGTCCCTACACAAGTAGGTAAAACTATTGACCCTCTCTTTCAACTTCAAGTCAACATATTTTGCACGTGAATGCATTTTTGAACAACTTGCATTGAGTATTGGTCTCATAGGGGGGTCATTGATACTCTTGTGGATTTTCAGTATACCAAATAAAGATGGCACCATAGGAAATTTTACATACAAAAAATTCGTACAACCTGTTCTCAGTCTGCTCCTGATCAAATAAATCCTTAATGAGATAATCAATCTACTTTTAGGACAGATGAATGAAATTCAAAGACGTTTCCTCATAAAATTCACTATTGAATACAAACCACTGCAATTGACTAACATAGTCTTCCCAAGTCATAATAGTCATGGCCACTCCCTTGATCTCCTTATAATACTTTCCATTAAAATACATAAAATTATTGTTCAGAACAATCCTCATGAATTCAGCCAGCAAATTAGCTTCCACGTTGGTCAGTGACTCCCATTCTAACACCACTTCATGAAACCAGTTGAGCCCCAAAGAATGGGGAATACATGAAAAAAATCAACAATATCTAATGTTAGAAAAATCACATCAGCATGAAAAAAATTTAGTTTAATATTCTTAAGAAAGTTCCAAGAATCCTTAGAAATGTGTCTAATACTAGAAACAAAGGGTTTTAAATTTTGGTCTATGAAAATATCCAATGGTTGTGTTCTGAAATAAGGCTGGTTAATTGTTTTAGCTATCAGAGCTGGTCTGAGTGGGAGATCCTCAACACTTTTGTGAACTTTGGGTATGCCAACTATGGCCGGAATGTGGGGCTTCTCTACACTCAGAAAAATTGAGCACATTCCTGTCAATCCCCTTTTTGGAAGAAATGATCATTAATAAAAGAAATCTGTCTTAGAATAGGCAATGTTTATCTAATTTCTTGACACAATAATATATCTTTCATCATCCCCAAAATTTGAACATATGTGCCTCGTAGTCCATAGCATCTGTAATGATCACCCCTCCCCCCTTATCAGCCTTCATAATTCTACAATCAGAATTGCTGTTTAGAAATTGTAAAAGGGATTTCTCATCAGGGCTTAAGTAGTACATCCTCCTATTGGGCTTTCTCTTTAAGTTTCTAAAATCTACCTGTACCAGTTATTCAAAAATTTGAAAGGCTGTATGGAGGGGATGGGGTGGGGTGGATAACACTCTTTTTCTTAAAACAGTCATAAGATTCTTTAAGTTCAGTGTTTTCAAAAGATACCCTAAATTGAGCTTCCTTACAAGCAGTTTCAAATCTACAAGTGCATCAGCAATATTCAGTGATTTACATGGAACAAATTGAAATCACTTCATAAATAAATTAAAACAATGAAATATTAATAGTAAGGTTGCTGTAGCTGAATGTTAAAATTATGATATTAAATAATTTTTTTCTCCACAAAAAGTCTTAAAATCCTTCTGTTCAAATAATGCTACTGTCCCAGTTAATCTCTGCTCACAAAAGCTCTCCCCGTCCTCTCCCTGTCTCTCCCAGTAATTGTAGTTGTCCTGTGTCACAATCTGGTAATTCAACTCCTGGTTCCGAGTTATCTGCTTGGACCATCTCAAGGGGGGGATCCAAAGGGGAAAAGGTGAGGGGGTCATCCAAAACTGGCTCACCTTTGGTCTCCACAGGATCTCTTTGTGGAAATTAAAATTATAGGAGGTCTTTAAATCTACCCTTAGGGAGAGGGCATGCCAAACCATCCCTGTATTCTGTCCAGTCTGTATGCATTTTTAGAAATCTTTCTCCTTTTAATGTCCTCACATGCACTGTCTGCATCTTTAAACACTTCAGAGTAGCTGGTTTTATCAACAGTGTGCATAAGGTGGGTCACTAATAATATATTTATTTAAAGCCATCATTTCATCAAGTATTACATTTAAATTCAGTTCATAATTCCTAACCATAATTCACATGAGCTCAGTACCAAAACCATTAAAAAGCTCAACAAGTTCAAAATAAAAGTTACCACTGGGCTCCACATTGTTTTTAATTTGCCTTATTGATGTGCAATTTTAAAATGTTTTTAGGTAGTCTTTTGTAAGTAACGTGTTTTATTGTTTCCATTTTCTTTTGAAGTGAATGGTAAGGTTCTGATTGACAAAGGGGTTAATTAGAGATTATAAAAGGATTGGCTTAGTAAAATATGTTGTTCTGATGAAGTCTGTTAATTTTTAGACAAAAGCGCTCAACCTACTGCATTTTATGTTGTTATTTGTATGTTTATAAACAGAAAGGTTTGACTTTACCAAGACCACCACATGCTCATTCTACAAGGTCAGTCTCCCCTTCCTCTGCTTTTCTATCCAGGACATCTATAGATGATATTTGTGCTGCTGCTTGCTCCAATGTTCATACCTTCATAACGCATTATAAATTGGATAATTTTTCTAGCAAAAGGGCAGCTTTCAGTTTTGCCATACGTCGAATATCCTTCAATGAGACCACCATGGATTTTACTATCTGGGGACTGGTTAAGGAATGGACAAAAAAGACATCAGGTAGAGAATTTATATACTTACCATAACAATTCACTTGTGTTATCTGTTGTCGTCCTTCCTCAACCCACCCTTCCTTCTTGCACCTTCCATTGGAAGAAGACATTCATATGGTCTTTTGTCTTCTTTTCTGTCTCAACTCCGCATACTTTTGCTATCATGCTTTTAGACATTTAGAGACTTGTCTCCTTTTTATATGTTGCTATAAAGGGGAAAACACTATCTGAGAGTACTCTGGGGCTTGGGAGAAAATTATGGGTAAGGACAGAAGCTTGAGCTATGGATCCAAAGTGAGAGAAGTAGCTGAAGTCGGATCCAGTGCTGGATCCATAACCTAGTGGTTGAGGAAAGATGAAAACAGACAACAGAAATGCATCATTATGGTAAATGCATAACTTTTTAAAGAAAAATCTTCCAGATCTTTATCACTTTCATCCCTCCTAACTTACAGACTTCTACAGGAATACCCTCTGTTCCTCGAGACTTAAACATTTTTTGCTATATACAAATTTTCATAAAATTTCAAAAACATTTCTAATACCCTGTTGTAGGCTTCATAAATCTGGTGGTAATTCATTTTACTTTCTGTTGCCTAACTCATTATGCCAAAAGTTTTTGTGCAGTGGAGCTGTTATCAAAAACGAGTTGCTTAACAGCAGTGTTTTTAAACTCATATGTATTATCCAGATACTCCATTATTTTCTCTTTAGTACTCTGCAGTTTTCTGTCTTCTTTTTCTGTGAGATTGGCCTTATTTTGCAGTGCATTAAACTTTGTCAGCCCCTCCAAATAATTCCTAAAACATCTTAAACATCTGTGTCATTTCTACCCAATTTTTAAACTCCATTTTCATTTTTTAAACAAACATCTTTATTAAATTATCACGACATAGGCAGTCATACATTTATATAAATGAAAACAAACCATATTGACATAACTTTAGTTGCAAATATTATACATCACAAACCATGTTGACATAATTGTACTTGCAAACATTATACATCACTTGCTTATTCAAATCCTGCCTTCTTCTAAACCTTGTTCCTCCTCTGCATGTCATGTTCCCACAATTCCCATTTTTCCTATATAATTTGCTCCTACCTTCTTCTAAAGATCCCAATTCCAGTTGCTTTATCTCTCTTACTATATTCACTACTTCTAGTAAAGTTGGTTTAGACGTTGATTTCCATTTTCTAGTAATTGCTTTTTTGGCAGCCACCATAATTAGATTCAGCAAGGTGTTAATATGTCTAGGCAATTCTGATTCTTTCTCATACCTCACAAAATAATTTCCTTAGTTATACCAATATGCTCACCCAGTATCTCTGACAGAGCAGTCTGTAAGAAATCTTTAAAGTCTGCCAACTCATTACACTCCCAGAAAATATGTTCTCAGTTACCTCTTACTTCCCCATCACACCTCCAACATTTGCTGTCTACCTGCAGAAAAATTCCTTGTAGTCTACTGGGAGAATAAAAATACCTATGTAAACACTTCCAAGCGGAGATCCTAGATGTTGCATATCTGGGAGATATACATATTTCTCTCCCATTGTTTCTTTGTGACTTGCTTATCCGGTCTCTCACCCCAGTCCTTTCTATACTCATCGATTGTCATCATGCATTATTTTGTTTGCTGTACTAATTATTCTATTTTTTAACAGCAGCTTCTGTTCTGGATTCCACTAAAACTTCACCAGTGCTAGTTTTTCACTTAGGATACTCTGATATCTGTCCTTGATAGGGAAGGCAGTCTCTATCTTGCAGTCCAAATAAATTATTGGCCTCTTCCCATTCTGTTACCTTTCCCTCTCTAATTATTTGTTCCCAATATCTTGGTTCTTTTAAAAGTTTTTTCCAATAAATTCCATCCCCTCTCTTGTCTATTGTCTGTATCCCTAATTGCAGTCACCCCTATCAGCAAAATCTTCTTTCCCCATTCCCATGTTGGCTTAGTTCTTAGAATACTTTCTGCTGCTTTATGAATATAATATTCTGCATGGTTATTGTTATTTTCCTTAAGTATCTCATCAAGAATCCTAGTCTCTCTTTGTTTCTTGAGCACCCCCCCTCCAGTTTCATTATCATCCCTTTCCACTTTGAATTATAGGATTCTGTTTGTGCTGTGTATATGAGCCTTAACTGTGTAGCTCTGAAATGCTTCTTCAAATCGGGTAATCCCAAACCACCTTGTTCAATTAGAAGAATCAACTTATCCCACTTTACTCTTGCTGTCTTCCCTTCCAAGATAAAATCCATCAACTCTTTATTAATTGCTATTCACAACATCTGAAGTAGTTTACTTCATTTGGTCTTCAACCTGTGGGATACGGATCCGAGCTGGCAAAAATTACTAGCTTCAGCTCCGCGCTCCAGACTCCTCCCCTTACCCATAATACACCTCCACTGCTTTCCATCCCCAGATCTCGTTTGCCATGATTTGTAAAACATAGTGTCTCTAGATCTCCAGCTAGCAGGGTGATATTGACTATAAGTTTTTCTAAAATTTCTGTTACTTTTAGCCATTTCAGGTTAGTGTAGGTACCCTTTCTCCCCTCCCATCGCTTTGGCGTCGAGTGTAGGTTTGTATTTGTAGTTATTTAGAGTAGTTTGTCCCCCCCCTTAGTCAGTCTAGTGTTGTGAGTAGGTGTGTGTTGTTAGTCTAAAGAAAGAAAGTTTTTGCCTGTTCATTTTATTTTTTAAGGCTAATTTCTTTGTAGTATGGCTGAAAAGCTTATCTTTAAGCGCTGCACAGAGTGTGGCCATAAGCTCTCCCCAGCGGATGGCCACACTCTGTGTGTGTTGTGTTTAGGTGTGTCCCATCTTAGTGTGGAGTGCTCCATTTGTGCAGGGTTCAATCCCTGAGCTTTGAAGGATAGAAAGGCCAAGTTGGCCCTCAAAGGTCTTCTGCCTGCCACTGAACCTACCTCCTTCCTCAGCTTCAGCTTCAACCACAGCGGCTGCTGTGACTGCCTCTCCTGTGTCTCTTCCTCTGGCCTCTCCTCCCTCCCAGGCTGGGACTCAAACTCCTGCATCTAAGCCTGTGGTAGCGGAGCAGAGGAGAGGTTTAAAATGGGAGAGAGAGTCGAAGATGAAGGAAAAGAGGAAGAGGTCCCCAGACCTCTCATCCCCGAGCACTTCTGCACGGATCCGTGACTCCCCTCGGCTCTGGTCCCCGAGGTTCTCTCCGGAGCCGGAGGAGGCACGTTCAGTCTCCAGGGCCTCAGTTCCCCAACTGGCCAGGTTGGAGTCTGTGGCCTCTTCACGGTCGACAAATTCTTTTACGGACATGGATCTGGATAAGATGATGAGGTGCTTTATCCGTACACAGATCCAGATGGGGGTCTTGCCAGCTCCCACTCCCTCAGGAGGGGGGAGCTCGCTTCCTTTTTTTCAACCCATTTCTACTTCCCCAATCCGACCTTCGGCTTTGAAGTTCTCAGATCTGAGATTGGCTTTGGTCAGGGGGTCAGCGCTGACGTCCTTGCGTCCTCAACGCCGACGGCTGCCTGGAGCCTCTTGGATCTGACCAGTTCGGATCCGAGCCACTCTCGGAGCCGGAGCCTGGGTGTCAGATCTGAGGGAATGGAGCCTTTTCCATCGGCTCCAACGTTGTCGGGCCAGGTTCCCTCCCTCGGAGTTCTGTCTACTTTGGGTCCAACTCCGATTCTCACATCGGGCCCAGGGAGACCGGCCTCCTTATTAGCTTACCAGGAGGTCCGCTTTCCTTCATCGTTTGATGTGGTAGAATGGGTCCTCCATAGGATCGAGGCCCCTGACCACCCACTCGGACTCCGCCCAGACCCCCTTGGCTCTGTCTACTGTCACCATTATCTTACCAGAGGGACAGCCTGTGCCTGAAGAGCCCCAGACTGTTCTCCCAGAGGAACAGATGGCTTGCGAGTGCTCCCTGGAAAGCCCCATGGGAAATGTGCCTCGCAAGTATACGTGCAAGAGGAGGCACTTGGACTCCCCCAAGTCCCTAACTGAGGACACAGATTTAGATGATGGGGAGGGCTCCCCAAGATCACCTCCTGACGATGTCTCCTTTGGAGACATCATGGAGATCCTGCGCCAGCGGGGAGGTTGGTCTGCCCCCAAGCCCTCCTGATGAGTCTGTGTTTCTGGAGGCTTTCGGCATGGGCCCGTCTACGTCTTGGGTGTCCCCTCCCGCGGATGCTTTAGTGGATTTTATCACCTCGTAGGTGTGGAAGGAACCAGATACCGTGGAGCCAATCCCCAAGCACCCTGATAAGGTTTTAAGTCCCCCTATTGACAGGCCTTCTTGGAACAAGAGCTCCCCAGTGGACGTCAGGGTGGTAGCAGCAGCCACGAAGAAAGAACTCTCAGGAAAGGTCCTCAGTCCACCCTCCTAACCGAGAGTCACGGATGATGGACCACCTAGGGAAGCGGGTGTATGCTTCAGCTACCTTTTCAATAAGGGCGCTGAACTACTTGGCCCATGTCACGAGACTCCAACTTGACCTAGTGAAGGAGCTGGAGGAGTCTCCACCCAAGTCCATGTCGCAGGAGGACAGGGTTTCGTTCTCCACAAAAATGGCCACTCTCAGGGCAGTATCAAGTTTGTCCATGCGACTCCTCTCCCATGCTATGGAAGGAGCGGCTAGGGCGGCTGGGTATGGCTTGTCTATGAGGCATAATGCCTGACTCAGGTTGTGCCAATTTACCGAAAACCCTTTAAAGTGTCTTTTGCCAATGGCCGTTATGACGGCTCGACTCTTTTCAGTAAGACCGTCAAGGAGACACTAGCCCAGAATGAGAAGGATGGGAAGACACTGTCTGCCATCGGGATCCGCTTCTTTAACCCTCAAAGGTCCTTTTCCCTTAACCAGAGAGGGCAAAAGAAGATGTGGTTCCAGAAGTCTCAATATTCCCGGGACACTCAGGGCCTTTCTTCCCCTAGAGGCAGAGGGGACAGAATAGGCACCGGCCCAGAGGCAGAAGAGGTCCGTGGAACTTCGGGTCTTGAGAAATTCTCTGACAGACCCGGGCAGCAACCCCGAGGGGTTGCCCGGCTGCTCTACTCTGGAGGTAGTCGGGGGACAATTGTCTTTGCCCCAGCGGCATGGGAGTCCATAACAATGGACCACTGGGTGCTTAAAATCATATCCAGAGGATATTCTATCCCCTTCCTAGGTTCCCCATATCTCCCAAACACCTCTCGGACTTTCCACCCATGCAAAGGGAGGCTGCACAGGAAATTTCCAAGTTGCTAGGAAAACAAGCCATCGAATCCGTACCCCCAGATCAGTCGGATTGGGCTTCTACTCCAGGTTCTTTTTGGTGCCAAAGAAAACGAAGGACTTAAGGCCCATTCTGGACCTCTCTACCCTGAACATGTCAGTTGCTAAAGAAAAGTTCCGGATGGTCACACTACATTCCATCATGCCTTACCTGCAAGAGAGTGGCTGGATGTGCTCGTTGGATCTCTAGGATGCTTATTATCACATAAAAATGCACAGAAGCTCCAGGGGGTTCCTCCACTTCTGGCTAGGGGCCAATCATTATCAGTTTCGAGCCCTACCCTTTGGTCTCACCACAGCCCCCAGGGTGATGGTTATAGCGGCTGACCTGAGGCTTCAGGGGATTCAGGTCTAACCGTACCCGGACGATTAGAGCCTGTACAGGTGATAGACTACATTGGTGCCAGGACAGACACACTCCAGTGCAAAGTGTTCCTGACCTCGGAGAGAGTTCAAAACCTCAGGATGCATGTCTCTCTAATTTATCGTTCTCACCTCCCAACAGCGGAATCAGTGTTGAGGGCCCTAGACTTGATGGCAGCGACCATAACTCTTCTTCCATGTGCTCGGCTACACATGCGGATTCTTCAGTGGACTCTGCCGGTTCAGTGGTCCCTGTTGGATTTACCACTAACCTATCATAGCCACCTAAGTCAAGTGTGTCGGTCATCCATCATATGGTGGATGAGCTCTCCGGACATTTTGGAGGGACGACCCTTTGTTCCAGCCTCGGCCCAAACCACAGTGACCATGGATGACTTCCAACTTGGGTGGGGGGGCATTGTTCAGGCAGGACAGTCCAAGGCCTGTGGTCTACCATACAGACCATCTTGCATATCAGTGTCCTACAGATGAGGGCGGTCCTTCTAGCATTGCAGGCCCTTCATCCTTTCTTCCTCTGGGGACAATTGCCATTCAATCAGACAACATGTCAGTGGTCTGGTATATCAACAAACAGGGAGGGACCAGATGTTATCCCCATTGTCACGAGGCCATGAGAGTGTGGGAATGGGCAATCTCCACTGATGGCTTTCTCACCGCAACACACATTCCAGGACGGTCCAACATTTTAGCGGACAGGCTAAGTCCAACCATTCTGATGCCTTACAAGGGGTGTCTGAATCTATCAGTAGTGGAACAGATCTTCAGTGAGTGGGGTCAACATAGCTGCGATCTCTTCGCATCTCCTTCCAACATGACATGCAGCAGATTTTTCGCTCTGAACCCCCCACCGGGGGAGTTCCTCAGAGATGCTCTAGTTCATGCTTGGCCTCCCAGTCTTCTGTATGCTTACTCGCCAGTTCCTCTCATCCCAAGGTTTCTGCAGAAAGCTTGTTGACTGGGGAGCAAGGTGATCCTCTTTGCCCCATTCTGGCTTCGCCAGGTTTGGTTTCCCTTCCTTTGGTCTCACCTTCTGGCACCACCTTGGATCCTAGATCCCATTCATGATCTGATCTCACACCCATTGGGGGTGCCTCATCCAAGTCTAGGCAGCCTGGAGCTCACGGCTTGGCTGCTCCAGTTCCTGTGATTGCTAGGACTCCCGGACTTTCCTCCTCAGTTAAGTCTATTTTGGTGGCTGCTCATAAGTCTTCAACCAGAAAGGTTTATCGCAGCAAGTAGAAATGTTTTTCTTTCTGGGCCTCTCAGAGGAGTTTAGATCCTTTCACGGCTCCTATTTCCACCATTCTTGATTTTCTATCTGATATTTTCCAGCATGGTACTAATTCTTCTACTGTCAAAGTTCAGTTGGCTGCCATTTCTCATCTTCATGTGGGTGAGAATTCTGCGTTCTTGGCATCTTCTAGACTGTGTAAAACCTTTATTAAAGGCACTTTTTTGCTACGCCCCCCGGTCAAAGATCCTGTCCCCCTGTGGGGCCTTACTGTGGTTCTCCAAGCTCTGGTCACCCCGCCCTTTGAGCCAGCCGCAACTGCAGCTGTAAAATTTCTGACGTGGAAAACAGCTTTTCTGGTTGCTATTACCTCTGCTAGAAGGGTTTCGGAATTACAGGCCTTGTCCATAAAATTTCCGTACATGATTTTTCATAAAGATAGAGTTTCCCTTCGCACCAACCCATCTTTTCTTCCTAAGGTGGCGTCACCAATCAGTATCAATCAGACTATAAATCTGCCTGTGTTCTTTCCCAATTTTACCAGCAGGATGGAATACAAGATACACATGTTGGATGTTCATAGACAGTTACGATTCTATTTTCACAGGACAAAATATTTTCGTAAATCTGATCAATTGTTTGTTTCGTTTTATAGACTCTTTTTGGGCAAACCTATTTCCAAGGTCACTATAGCTACATGGATTTCTTCATGCGTCCTGTAGGTCTATAAGGACAAAGGCACGTCTCCTCCAGGTCAGGTTAAAGCTCATTCCACTAGGTCCATGGCTACATCCACACCTTTCTGGTCCAGGGTGTCTTTGGATGACATTTGCTCTGCAGCTACCTGGTCCTCATCTCATACGTTTATTTCCCATTACAAATTGGATCTGACATTTAGAAGGATAGAATCCTTTGGCTCCGTGGTGCTCCAGAATATCCTTCCATGAGGGCCTCCCAGGAGTTTTAGTAGCTGGGGACTCTGTCCCACAGGTTGAAGACCAAATGAAGTAAACTACTTCAGAGAAAGAAGTTATGTACTCACCATAATGTTCCATCTGAGTAGTTGTACTTCATTTATCTTCAGACGTCCCTCCCTCCTTCCCCCAGACCTTGGCACATGTTCAGCCTACGGGCTGCAGTATAGGTGACAAGTATGTAATCAAGTCAGGTTCTAAGGATAAGTTCAGCAAACTCGATCTGGGGATGGAAGGCAGTGGAGGTCTATTATGATAAGGGGGGGGGGGTCTGGAGCTCGGAGCTGATGCTAGTAATTTTTGCTGGCTCGGATCCGTATCCCACAGGTTGAAGACAAATGAAGTACAACTACTCAGATGGAACCGTATGGTGAGTACATAACTTCTTTTTCTCCTCTGGTTGATAAAAATATGCTTTACCGGTGTATAAAACTAAAGGGACTAAAAACATTTTAACTGCTTGTATTTTGCTATCCATATCCATATAACAGTGCTTCC
Source organism: Protopterus annectens (assembly GCF_019279795.1). Lineage (NCBI taxonomy): Eukaryota > Metazoa > Chordata > Ceratodontiformes > Protopteridae > Protopterus > Protopterus annectens. The sequence goes on along the minus strand of NC_056738.1, from coordinate 88,104,757 downwards.
AATTATTTTGTCTCTTCCCACTTATCTTTAACTGCAACACTAGAATCCATTTTAATCCATACTCCCAAGTACTTTATTTTATCATGTCCCCATAAATATGGATATTGCTGAAGCAATTCATGTGAGGGTACATCATTTACAGATATTGCATTTGTTTTAGCTTCATTAATTTTGTATCTCAAAAAGATTTGAAACTGCCTCAAAATGTTCCACAACACTGAAATAGCCTTTTCTGGTTGTATCAGGTATAAAATATCATATGCTAATAGAACCAGCTTTTCTTGACTACCATACCAATTATATCCATGAATTTCTGAGTCTCTTTATTTTCTTTGTCAGTGGTTCAAAATATAGTGCAAATTACAAAGGGGAAAGAGGACACCCCTGCCTGATTCCTCTGCTCAAACAGAAGTTATCAGAGAGGAACTCACCCACTTTAATTTTCACCACCAATCCCCCATATATCCTCCTAATCAAACTTACAATTTTATCAGGGAATACAAATGCTTCCATTGCCCTGCTCATAAACTCCCAGTTTTCTTTGTCAAATGCTTTCTCTACACCAAGACCCATCAACAATTGTAGTATTTTTTTACGTTCACTTTCCTTGTGGATCATCAATGTGCTCTTAATATTGTAAAATTTTGCCTCCCCTTCACAAAACCACATTGATCCATATCTATCAATTTTGGCATCACCTTTGCCATTCTTTTTACCATTGTAGACATAAACACTTTATAATCATGGTTTAAGATTGAAATGGGCCTGTATGAAGATGAATCTGATGTGCCTTTATCCTCTTTAGGTATTACAGCCAACACCACCACTTTCTTTAAGGATGTTAGTGCTTCTCGTCTTAAAATACTGTTAAACAAAATCTTCCAAATTTTTATCAGTTTTTTCCTCCTAGCTTCCAAACTTCCACAAGAATACCATCTATTTCTGGGGACTTTCCTGTTGATTGGTTGTATGTCACATTTTTATCTCATCTTCTCCTATCCTAACCATTAGTAATTAAGCCTCATCTACCTCTAACTTTGGCATATTTAATTCTTCCATAAACATTTCCGTTTGTACCCTTTCCTGATCTCCATATTTCTCTGCTTTATACAGGCTTTCATAAAATTTCCAAAATATTTCTAGTACCTCTGCAGGAACTCTTGTTATCGGCTCCCTAAGCTTGGCGACAGCCCTTTCTACTTTTTGTTCCTTGAGTCTTGGCACTAAAAGTTTTTGTGCTCTGGCATTATTATCAAAAACAGTTGCTTAACCGCAGTCTTTCTAAAATCATGCATATTATCGTGGTAATCCTTTATTTTCTGCTTAGCATTTTGCAATTGCTCCTTCTCTTGTTCGGTCACAGTTCCCCTAATCTGCAGTACTTTAACATTGGTCAGTTCCTCTAAATAATTCTTGTTACTTCTTAACCATATATCTCCTTCTTTTATTTCAGCCCTATCTTTTTGAATTCCACTTTAATTTTATCCCACTCCTAGCTATATATTTTCGGAAGAAATTTCTGTCTTCTCTAATAGCTCCTAAATAATTTCTACTACCCATTCCTTAAATTCCTCTCTTTTCACCAGATAGGTGGAAAAGTGTCAATGTTTCATTTTTGTTTCATTATCCTGTGTTTTTATTTTTATTATTGGCACATGATCTGAAATAGTTATTGCATGCATATTAAAACTCTCAATTAAATCCACATGTTCCCATGAAATGTAAGTTCTTTCTAGCCTAGCCCAGTTTTTGTATCTTGGTGAATATGTAAATTCACTCTGAACTCCTACTACTGAATTCACATCTTCCATGCCAAATATTTTCATAAATTTCTACAAAAATCTACCCTTCTTTGTTATATTTTCCCTTCTGGACGCCCTCCTCCCAGCGCATCTTCCCTGCTGCAAATTATATTCCAATCCCCACCTATAAGTAATATTTCCCGCTGAAACTAATTATTTCTCCCTGAATTTTCTTAAGCTCCTTTTTAGCAGTTTTAGGTGGAATATAAATGCATGCCAGTGTAATCCTCCTCCCTTGCCATTAGCCCCCTAGTACTACAAATCTACCATTATTATCTTCTTCTGTCTCTATTGGAGCTTCTCTTGCAATTAACATAAGTACTCCTCTTTTCTTATGTCCCAGGTATTCCGATGAATCGCTATCCAAAAAACCTTTCTTTATCAAATTCACATGTTCAGTTCTTTCCAAATGTGTCTCATGTAGCATAGCTATTTATACTTTACATTTTTTATTATAGTTCACTACTCTTTCTTTTTTGTATATATCAGTGAGACCATTAACATTTAAAGATAGTATTGAAAGGGTCATTATGTTGAAAAGTTATTATTTACATCTTTTATTTGTAATAGTTTTTTTTGTTAAGTATCTAGTTCCAGCTTTTATGTTGCATGCACACACTAATGTTTGGCAGGTTGACCTTATATAATGTTTCTTGTCATATCCATTTGAGCCTATGTCACACGTTGCAGAAGTTTTTTGTTTTATTGAAAGCCCTCAAAGAAAAAAATAAATACACCCCAAACATCTATTAACTTAATATTAATGCACAAAACTACATACATCTTCAAAACTCCATTTTCATTTTATCCCATTCACTAGCTGTCACTTCTGAAGAAATTTATATCTTCATGAATACATGTCAAATCATTTCCACTACCCGTTCCTTAAAATCCTGCCTTTTTAACAGACAGGTAGGAAGGTGCCAGTGTCTCATTTTTACTTCATTACCATGCATTTTATCATAGTTTTATTGGTGCATGATTTGAAATAGTTATTGGATGTATTCTGAAGCCTTCAATTATATGCACATGTTCCTGTGAATTATAATTTCTATCCAGTCTACCCCAGTTATTGTACTTTGGGGAATAACATGTAATTTTTTTTTAGTTTCCTGCTACTGAATTCATATCTTCCATAGCAAATATTTTCATAATTTTTTTCAGAAATCTACCCTTTTTTGTGGTATTTTCCCTTCTAGGTCCCCCTGATACATTCTCACTGTTGAAAATCAAGTTTCAGTCACCACCTATGAGTAGTTTTCCCCTGGAAACTAAGTATTTCTCTCAAAAATTTCTTAAACTCCATAATACCAGTTTTTGGTGGAGTATAAAAGTATGTCAGTATAATAGTTATCCTTTGTCAAGTCAAGTTTTACCACCATTGATGTGCAGTGATCATGGGGTTATTAAGGTTAATTTGTCACTAGATAATGCTACCAAACTGAAATCTAAACCAATGCACAGAAGGTTAATTACAGATTATATGGAAACAAAACAGTCACTATGTAAAACTTACTGGAGTGAGGTATTCAGTGGAAAAACTGCAGATGGAATGTGGACGGTTTTGAAAGAGAAATTGTTTGAGTGCAAAAAGTCAAAAAAATGTTTAACATCAGGATCTAGGCATACAACATCAGGGAGATATATTCCATAAGAAGAAGATATCTGATTAAGGTTAGAGACAAAAATGTAAAAAAATGGAAGAGAGGTCGAACTACAACTTTGAAAACTGAAATAAACAAGCTGGACAAACAGATTAAGCATAGTGTGAGACAAGATCAAGAAAAACTTGAAGAAAATTTATATAAAGATATTGAGCGTAATAGGGAACCTTTTTATAGATACATAAGATGTGGAAGGGGTAAAGACACACAAATTGATAAACTGTGTGCATATTCTAAAATGTATTGTCAGACATAAGGGATTATAGATATATTTACAAAATCTTATGCAAAACAGTTTGGCTCTACAAAAGGGGTGATAAGTTGTCCTAGTGACATCCAGGTAACCCCAGATACTGGTATCAAATTCGATTATATTGAAAAAGAACTACATAAACTGGATCGAAACAAAGCACAGGGAGGTGACGAAATTAGTAACAATGACCTGAGAACACTTCAGCAAGAACTTACACTACCATTATATCTATTATTCACTGGGTCATATAAATATGGGGAGATTCCTCAAGAATGGAGACCTGCACTTATTAAACCTGTCTTTAAGGGAAAGGGGAGACATACCCAGAATCATGTAGACCCTTAAGTCTACTTTCATATTGTGGAAAATTAATGGAGAAGGTAATATTGGATAGGTTGGGACTAGAAACCATATATCAGCATGCATATGTTGAAAATAGATCTATTACCACCTGTAACATGATGTTTTATAACAATATAATAACAGCTATGAATAAAAAATTGTGCTGTGATGTAATTTATCATAGTCCAGGTAAGACTGTACCCTCACTTTCCTTGTACACATGTAAAGCATCTCCAGTTATAGTGAAGAGAGGATTTTTACCAATTCATTTTTGCCCCAGTTATGTTATGTAGTATAAGCATTTACCAGTAAGCAAGTATTGCTTGATATCTTGTTCGGACAACCTCTTTAAGCGTCACACAGTTTTGGGACATATTAATACAGTGCTAGTAATTTTCACTTAAGTTCACAAAATACTGTTCTATAGCCATGTCACGCTTAACCAGAATTTTAGTCCTGTATCCATAGTTAACTTTGGTTCTGCAAACCCATTAGTAGAATTTATTCTTTTTATTTATTTGTCTTTGTTCACCACGAAAGTCCGACTGGGTGATACCCATTTTCAGCAGAGGCCCAGGGAGAAAAGCTCCATTTGCTTACATTGCATTATACTAAGTTACACTCAAACACAGATTAGTTACATTTCTATTTATTTACATTTCTCCACAAACAGTAGTTACATTTCTGCATATACATTCTAGGATTTTTACAGAGGTGGAAGCTACTGAAGAGAAAGCACACGTGCAACTTAGTGGATTATACAGGCAGCAGCTATGTGTAAAATTTTTTTAGACAGTCCTGCATTTTGTTACTGGCAACTTCACTTTAAGTGACACTGACACTGACAAACAGAGCTTACCTCAGAGTTATTGCAGTTCATTTACTAACAGTCTGGATTGTAAACTAAATGCAGACTTAATTTCTCAAGACAGGAAAACAGTACTAAGAAACTTCAATTTTTTTAAAGTCTTTTATGTGTCGTTATTCTGCAGTGAAAACAGTTGATTTTAAAACAGTAACTTAATTATCTGTTATACATTTTAACATAATTCTCTCTGTTGTATGTTATTAGCAAAAAATAGCAAACTACTCTCTTAACAGCATGAATGAAGAATACAGCTAGTTGTCACATGCTACTACTACTTATGCCTACTGCCAAAATCAGATGTGGTATTTTGGACACCTCACCCAAAAGTAACTGTAAATATATTTTTTATTCAGCTCTGCAGTTGCTGTATTCAGGATTGTAAACCATAGTTTAAAATATATTGGTAGAAAAATAGATTAGATAGCTAGCAGGGGTGTCCAACCTTTTGGCTTGCTGGGGCCGCATTGAGTGAACAGAAATGGTCCTGGGGCCGCATATAAAATATATCATATAGTTAACTCTTTTGTTGCTCTGGAAGACCACAGTCGATCTCCTGGCTGTACTGTAGGTGCATTTGAACAATGAATAAATGCCTAATATTTCCCTTAAAATTCTAATTCTCATTCTAATTCTCTAATCTAACAGTTAACTCTAACATCTTAGTTAATATATCTATCTATATATATATATATATATATATATATTTTTTTTTACAAATAAACAGATATTCACTACAGCACTAGCATTTCTCACTGGGAAAACCATTCCAGCAGTCCAACTATGTAAAATGTCAACATTAGCAGTCCTACAATACTATAATCCACAAAAATAAGCCAACAAATTTGCAGTAAAGTAAAGAATTCACATTACTGACTTAATAAAACAATTCTGAATAAGCTACAAGAGAGTCTCACCCAAACAAATAATTGGTGCCAGAAACATGGCCTCAAGTTAAATGCCAAAAAATGCATCATCATCCCCTTTGAAGAGAGTGATGTCCCCACAAATTATCACATTAATAACAATGTTGTAAGCATGCAATAAGTTGTATGGTACTTGGGCTCCCAGGTTGATAGAAACCTGACTTTTGACCACCACGTTGTCTCCGTTGTAAGGAAAGATTTTTACATGGCCCAATTCATTAGTAAGGGTATCTCATCCAGGGACAAAGAGGTCATAACATCCCTGTATTCTTCCTTTACAAGAGCCATTACTGAGTGCAATGCCCCTTTTGACATGTGCCTCAGCAAAACACCCTGCCAAAAGAAAGATTACAACCATTTCTGCCAAAAAAGGTCAAAGGACTAAGTTCACTTAGTTATCTAAACAGACTAAAAAGCTTTTTGCTTTCCTCTGTCTCTCACTGGCCCCTATAAATTTCACCATTAGCTTGCTTTCCAGGATAAGAAAGATCCTGCCTTAAGAGACTTCCTCTACCTCAGAAATACTGGTTATACTTAAAATGCTCACTACAAAGACCACAGCCTTCACTGCAACATAAACAAGCCACTTTGTATGGACAGGTTCTTGACACAAAAACCTTCAACGTCTGTAAAAAGCTCCTCTCATTATCAAACAATGTAGTTCAGCATAGCCATAAATGTAGTCCTTGGGTAAGTAGCATAGCTTTCATCATACCAGATGGAAAATCCACATACTAACCTTTCCCAGCTGGATGGCTAAGATCTAATATTAGTTACTCAACTCTAGTTGCCCAAGAAGAGGGGCATGTTTAACTAAGAATTCCATTTGCAAAATTATATTCAGTATACATATTAAATCTCTCTCTCTCGTACACACACACACACACACACACACACACACAAAAAAAAGCCCCTTTTTAACTTAGAATGTTTTGTATTTCTATTCTGTCTGCATTGTTCTTATTTGGAAAATAATAAAAAATTATTTGAGAAAAAAAAAAAAAAAGCCCCTACTTGTAAAATAGGCAACCTCAGTAATCACATGACACACACTGACTGAATGAAATTGTCTGGAAGTCAAAATATCTGAAAAAAATATCATAATAGAGATGGATTCAAACAACTGCTCGGCAAAAAGTAAATCAATAAGAAAACCATAAACTATAATGCTACATACTGGTATAAACATATAACTTGTGTCAATCCCCAGGTTAATCCATACCAAAAGATTGTTTCAGAGCTTCAGCTATGTACAAACAGCTTTCTCCTAAAAACTTAACTCATTGATATTTGCCTTGCTGTAATTATAACTGTAAAAAAAATGTTTTTAAGTTTATTCTGTACCGCAATGATTCTCACTATTACGAGATGTAATCTCTGCCATATTGTACGAGTACTACATCCATAATTTGCTGTCTCTCTCTCTCTCTCTCTCTCATGTATTATATTGTTTTGTGTTATTTTTGGAGCTTTTCTTCCCGGGCCTCTGCTGAAAATGGACCTGTGCCCAGTCGGACTTTCCCGGTAAACAAATGTAAAATAAAATAAAATAAATAAAAATAAACTTCCCTCCAATCTAAAGCCATTTGACATTCAGACATTTTAATTTGTGCAGAAGTTACTCACAGACTGACAGTTTACTGAGCTGTAATGCTGACCTTTGCTTTAGAAAAAAACAAATTCCCAGACTTTGTCAATAGCTCAAAGTGTAGAGAGGATTACTTATTTATTTTTGGAGAACATCTTTAAAACTGTTAAATTGATTACACACCCAGAAACACAGAAAAGTTATTGTGATTATGTAAACCACAGACTGCTGCAAGAAATCAAAGTCACATTAGCACTCTATGCTTATGTCCGAACAGATGAATCATACCTGTCAATTCCAAAAGAAGTAAAGTAGCTTAATAAGAAGGTTATTTGCAAGGTTGCATGGCAGTTTATATTGGAAATAAGCAGAGATATTAAAAAGGCTCTGTTTTTCATAATTATGCCGAAAAGTCTTCCAAGGTAAATACAATGTCTGATTTAGTATGGAACCATACCTCTCAACCTTAGAGCAAGAAATCTGGACAAAGCGAAAAATAAAAGTGTTACACAGGCCCAAAAATAGTTATGCATCACAGACACCATTGAAACAACTGTAGCTGCAAACATTATACATCACTTATAATCTTTCTATCCCATTATTGTCAGTTAAATATTATATGGCTCATTCAGTCCTGCCTTCTTTTGCATCAAAGAAAACTATGCTTTGAAATGACAAATGCATTAAAAATAATACATAAAACACATTGCATCAACATCCTGCAACTTCCTACCTGCAAGCAATCGCAGAGCTTTCACTGAAACTAGGGCTGCTTGTTTCCCCAGAATGACAGCTTTCCCTAATTAAGTCTAATGGTATACAATCTGCCAGTATATGGACTACCTGAAATAAATTAAATTATGGCCTGTAAATTGAAAGTATACTTTGTTTAATTAAACTATATTTCTAAGCCCACTTACTATATTTTTTTCAGTAACATCCTAATATCCATTTCCAGGTCACTTTACAAGACATTGGCAGTGGTAGACTTGGCATCCTTCATAACCCCACAGGCCCACACTAATACATTGTCCATTAAATGTAAATATCCATCCACTGTAAATGGCAAGAAGCTATGTCTTAAAAAATCTACTTCTGGCATGCGTACCCAAGTATTAGGTTTTGAAACAAAAAAACATATTCTCCACAGTCCGTAAGTCTCTGTCTTTAATAATTATTTACTGTTGCAGCACTCCCAACACATAAGCACACACATACACACTAAAATCCCCAACATTTAAAAAATGACATTGTGCCCACTTGATTTGCCAGTATTGATGATCCGCCAAAGCTAAGCTTACTGTTGTCCAATCTACCACTGCTTAGAACCCACCAATGAAAAAACAGTACTAGGTGTTTTTTTGTTTGTCTGAAAAAACAATACAACTTTATATGCTACAGTCCCACATAGTCAGTCCACTACTGACCCATTAACCCTAGGCTGCTGTCTCATTCTTACTCCCTGGAACTGCATTACCTTGGATGGCTACTTTATTTTCCTAAGCAAAAGACACAAATTGGAAGATAAGGCAAAAATCCAGACATTCTTTGAAAATCCATACAGTTAAGAGGTATGAGTTCATGTTCAATACAACACTCTCCCTGTCAGGAAAGCCGCAATTTAATGAAAGTGTACTCTTAATGTATGATATATTTGGGAGCTAACTTGTTTGTGTTCAGTAGGTAGAATGATAATTGTTAGCCTCTTTGTGCATGCGTCTCTCTCTCTCTCATGCACACATATACACACACACACACACACACACACACACACACACACACACTCTTCTTCTACTTTAACGCACACAATTCTGCTTCATGCATGCACTCACTCACTCCGTACTTACCTATTAACACAGGTAATTGCTGTGCCTTTCAAAGGGAACAGCGGCAAATCCATACATGAGTCCCTCTTCAGCGAGAACACACACTCTCACACACACACACACAAACACTGATTGTTCAGTGCAATATAATGGCATAAACACACTGACCCTTTTTTGGCTCAAAAACAAAACTAGAAGGTGCTTTGGCGCATGCACACACCGACATTATCGTTACAGGTCATGGGAGCGAAAAACACAAAACAAAAAAAAGTGTTTTGGGGCATGCGTACATCGATGTTGCAGTTAGAGGTTGAGGGCCACATGGAAGAGCTCTGAGGGCCGCATGCGGCCCACAGGCCGCAGGTTGGACACGTCTAAGTTAGACAGAGATATAGATTGCCACAACCAGAAAAATATGTTCATGGGCAGTTTTCTCCACAATTTTAGTAAAAGTCTAAATATACAGCATGCGTCTGGTACAGCTAAGATAAACTGTTGGCGGCTTGAAATAAACCTGTTTGCCACTCAAAGCATCCCACTCCGGGCCTTCACTTACACAGATTTTCCTGGAGTTTTTTTATTCTAGATATTTCGAAGCTTTCTTCCTTTCTGGAAATCGCTGTCCATGTATAAGGACTTACCGCCAATGAAGCACACAGACACTCTCCATTCGAAGTCTAGTCATCCAGTACACAGGACAGTGACACTTTAGAGACTCTCCCAGAGGTTAGAAAAGCCCTTCTTTTTTACAAGAATAAGTCACATTGTTAGTCTCATGATGACCCATTAACTCATCATGAAGGTGTATCTTCTGTAGCTAATGCATAGCATTGTGTGATTGCTCATAAAGAAACGTCATTGTTTACTTGATATTTACATCACACCATGAAGTTAGCAGTCCTTTAAAGCCAACTTACTTAGCTGTGTCATTTTTTATAACATTTAAATCGCATGCTGAATTCAGTACCCACAAATGCTACTTATTTATATTTATTTAATCACTTATTTACTTACTTTTGCAGGTAGGTGAAGTAGACTGCTATGGCCATTTTCAGTCATAGTTTAGCTACAATAATAATAGAGAAAATCAAATAAAGGCATCACTTAATAGTATAAGGTTTAAACTTGCAACACTAAGTCCTAAAGACATCAGCATTAAATGATATATAAAAGGACTTCATCCAGTTGCAGATTTATTGGAAACACATAACTAGTAAACTGCGAATCAGGTAATTCTGCCACAAAGCTTACATTTTGCCTGTTTGTGATGTTAAGCTTTCAACTACCTACTGATTCATAATAACCCAAAACCACGATCAATGTACTTGTTAAACAGAAGTAAAGTAAAAAAAATGCCGCACAAGAACACAACAGAGATTTTAATTACACAAAATTTTGAGCGCTTTCCTTCCAATTGAAAAGGAACTTCATCAGAAACAATGTGATCTGTACTTCCTTCCTTTTATACACTAAAAAAGGCAAAAAACGCCAGCAGAATTTAAAAGTATACATAAATTAAAATACCAGTTTTATTCCTAAACTTCCTTTCATCAAATATATGCATGCTTTCCTATATTGGTTACAGTCAAAGGCAGATTTGACTGTAGTACTAAGGGTGTTGTATATATAGCCTTCTGTTTATCTTGCCTGACATTCTATGTAGGAAAGACTATTGAACTTTTGCGGACAAGAATTTACCAGCATGTGGAGGCAACTGGTAAAGCCAACTCTTGTAATGACCTCTACAAGCATTCTCTGGTGTGCAAGGATTTTAAGAAATTTGGCTTTACCATTTTAGAGAAGGTGGAATGCCTAGAAAGGGTGGTGACTGTGAAACCTTTGTTGAGAAGAGGGAGTTTCATTGGCAACTTTTATTAAATGCTACTGCCCCACTGGGTATTAATGACTTAATATCTGCCAAGCCTATTTTGAAAATTAAGTCAGAGAAATCTTTCTAAAATGTTTCTTCACTTTTACAATTAATGGTATTGGTGTTTAGTATACATATGTATTTTATGTAGAAAGTTTGAGAATAGTATTGCTATTTTAATGTGTGTATATCTTTAAATTCTGCTAGTGTTTTTGGCACCTTTTCTGGTGTATAAAAGGAAGAAAATATAGCTGACATTGTTTCTGATGAAGTTCCTTTTCAATTGAAATGAAAGCACTCAAAATTTTGTGTAATTAAAATCTTTTGTGTTCTGGTGCAGCATTTTTTTATTTTATTTCCATTTAACAAGTAAACTGATCGTTGTTTTGGGTTGTTATGAATCAGTAGGTAGTTTAAAGCATACACTCACACCTACTGGCAATTTAGAGTGTCCAGTCCACCTACTACATGTCTTTAGAATGTGGGAGGAAACCAGAGCACCCGAGGAAATCCATGCAACCGCACGGAGGACATGCAGACTCAGCACAGAAGGCACCCCAACTAAGAATTGAACTGGAGAACCTCTTGCTGTGAGGCGACAACGCTAACTGCTGCACCACCGTGGCCTGAAATTGTATTTTCATGCACTCCAAATGTAGTCAAATATATGACAGACTAAATATCTTGCTGTCTGAACTGGTTAGGCTCCCAAACAGATTTACTTTCCTAAAATATAGGATCTCATGGAATATATCTGGAAACTTTCTAAAAGAAACATGGATTTCCTTAAAAAACAGCACCATTCTCAGATTATGCATATATTTGATCCATAATTGTAAGTATTAACATTTTGTGTGGTTTATTTCTACCTATGACTTGAACCATAAGTACAGTCTTTCATTATGCAGCCATAAAGTCATTTTGAATATTTTTCTTCTAGTATACCATGGACAGCCAGATACAGTGAAAATACTTAGAAAGGAAAGTTTTACAGAATAAACAATGTCTTTAACGTTTGATTACATGCCCAATTTTAGAAACTCTGGAAGGTTCATGATCAAGCCCCTTATCCTTTTCCGTAGTTAAAAAACATTTACCCATGGCCTGCTGTAAAAGCTGCATTTAAGGATGTTTGCATGGTACTGTTTTTCTGTTACCTGGGAAAACACAACAAAGTGGCTTGTGAGAAACCCCAAAAAGACTTTAGTTTATTATAGAATTTAAAAGAATTCAGTCTGCTTTTAAACAGTGGAACTATGAAAGCTTTCTCAATTGGTTCTCAATATTCTATGATGTTCATTAGTTATAATGGAGGCATCATAAAATCTGCTAATGAATTCATAGTACAGGCAGGTCTTTGCTGACACTTAATACCTAATGCAGCTTACATGACCTAATTTATTTTTAAATGTTCATCAGTTTTACACAGCATTACATGTTATTTTATGCTATCGAGCCTGGAAGCTATAAAGCCTTTATGAGTGAGCAATGCATATTGTAATATGTATAGATCATCCTCAAAATGTCACCTGTCAAGGTTAAATATATCCTATGACACTAGAATGCTTGCTGTAAATGATAAAGATGTTTTAACACAATCGCTTGCTTTATCAGTCATCTGGATAACAACCGTTGAATGTCGGGATAAACTATATCCCTTGAATGTCAGGATTAACTCAGTTGGTAATAAAATATTAAACTTCATCATATGATTCATTTATGTCACTGTTTATACCTTTACATTTTTAATTGCTACAGGAAGGATTTGTACATTTGTTTTATCTCAGTGTCAAAATGATTATTTCAAAACAACATAGTTTTTAAAATGATTTTAAAATAATCTTTTTAAGAGCATTATCTTCATCTGTTTTACATCAAGAAAAAGTACTGTATTTGTCAGATGATGTAAATGTTTTTGAAAAGTGTTTCACAGATTTCTCCATAGGTTTATAAATAAAAAAAATAAGAATATAAATAATGTAAATAACAAATGAAGAATTGTACAGCACTGCTACAATGTACCACATTAAATACTAGCTCTTAAGATTACTTCTTGCATTGCTGAAACACAACATCCTACATTTTGAGTTCACAAAGACTGATGCTATCTGAAGATGCTCCAAAGGGCATCCATCATCTCAGAATGTAAATAAGTGAAATGTGAATTATTAGTATTGTTAAGATAGATGGGGACATTTTAGTCCTTTCTTAAAGTATTCTAATTTGGGTCAGAACTGTAACAACAGTATTCAATAGAATCCAATAAAACAAAGTAGGTACTAGATAGGTATAAAGAAATGCCTGCATGTTTAACAATCACATTTTTATATGACCAACAAAGGAGACTAGATTAATGCATCAGAAAATGCATTCTAGATTAAGCCCCCCAGCCACAAAGAAAGTTGCAGTTTTACTGAGTTTATGGAGAATTATTAGAGAGTCATGAGCTCAAAACTAAGTTTTGACAGACAAAGCAGCAAGATACATATACTGTTTGGGCTACTTGTGAGCTCCAAGTCGGTAATATAAATCTGTGTATAAGCCTACAATTAAACTGTTTAGCCTTTACTAATACAGCAAGTCACCTTAGAAGATCAGCTGATAAAAATACCACACATCTCTTCTGTCTGTTCCTTCTTAGTTCAGGTGGCTGTCTGCAGTGGGTAGAGTTGAGGAATAATCCAAACCAGTTCAGAAACTTCCTTGGCTGGTAGAAGGTGAAGAGCCCAGAAATGTAAGAGTTCAGAAGGCCAAGTTCTGAAGCAAAGAGATGTCAAAAAAGGCCTGACTCCTGAAATCATGCTGTAAGCAACAGGTATTCAACAAACACACAGCCTTACTGTATATGGGTAGTAGTGCCTTGCTACCCTCCTTCTGGCAGTCTGTCAGAGCTCAGAACTCTTCCCATTGCTTGTTTGTGAGGATGAGAACCTGTTACTTGGCAGGACCAGGACAGCTCTTCACACTCCCAGACAAGACCCTTTTAGTCTTCTTGTGCCACAGTCAAAGATCCCTTGGGATACTGCTTCTGTAAAACTGGATGATATCAACTTCAGAGCTCAGATAAGAAGCTCCTTTTGGCTTTTATTTCCTCCCTGTACATTTTCTGTCAGTGACTGGGTGTATATTCTGTTGCTTTGACTGTTTGCTTCTCTTTTTACTTTGACTAGCATAGCAAGCCTATGGATCAAAAGCTTCATTTGAAAGTTTTGACAGGAAAACTTGCTGATATTACATTTTTTCTTTGGGGTTATAATTGTTTGAGGTGATTGAGTACGACTACAGCATTACAAACAATTTTTTTATGGTCAAATTGGGATTTTGACAACATTTTATATGTTAAAGATTTCTGGCAGGAATTATTCAGCAGTTTGTGATTTATTTCTTGTTTAATACTGTTATAGGCTGTATCCGTTTATTTTGAGTGAAACTAGCCCCCACCCTTATTATTTATTTATTTATTTTTACAAAATAAGACGATTTTTGTGTATGTATTTTATACTTTGAACTATGTTACTGAAAATAATGTCATTTTCTTAGTGCTGTGTTCAAAATAGTATTACTACAGAAGTAGTCCTTAGATTTCTGTGTAGAGGGAGAGTAGTGGGATATGTCCATCTTCTTACTAGACTGACTGTGCAACCACTATTTGGTATTCAGCTTGCTAGTTTCTTGTCCCCTGACTTGATGGACCCAGACCCTCCCCCACCATCTCCCCCATCTGCACATAAAATATGAAAGGATAAATTAAAAAAATATGTTTCAACCTATGGTTTGTGACTCTGAAATTGCCTTAACTTTGGGCAGGCTATTGAACAATCCCCTTCTGTTATCTCCAGTCCTCTGGGGTGGTCATAGTACCACAATTATGCGTGACATGAGGGTCAGACACATGCTCGAGAGCTGTACCACTGCCTGCTGCAGGTATGGGAGAACCAAACCCTTTAGATGCAGGGGAAGTACGGGGTGCAGAATTTGTTGCCAGTACTGATACTTTTCCTCCAGGTGATTTCCCCAATAGTGTAGTGTGTGACAGTTACCCACCAGAATTACCCATTCTAAAGACTTAAACCTTCCTGTGATATAAATAGGACCTGTTGGTGAGATAGGTATGTATCCCAGAGACTACCCCATCTATGGAACAGGCTCTCCATCAGTGTGAAACAGAGTTACTTCCTAACCCAATTCAAGTGCAACTTGGACAATTGGATGGGAAACCGGAAATTCATCCCTGGTTTGGCACTTATGTCTCTAATGGACAGAGGTAACCTGTAAATGGTTCATCTCCCAGGCCCGTGTTTAAACTTATCATGGGTATCAGAACTTGTCAGATGTGGAATGCATGTCTAGGCTTAAAAAGGCCCTTGCGGTTGTTAGCCTTGTAAACACCTATCAACCAAAGAAAAGACTTGCCATGTAGTGGGACAGCAGTCTTTGACTGATGTTTTTTGTGTTTCACTGTTGCAGTCACATTTGGGTTATCTGCCTGCAGGTAGCCCTCAGCCGGTCTAAATACCAGAGCATTTGGATTTCTGCGTCGGATGCTGTCACTTCTTCCTTGACATCAGGTCTTCAGGGGTATAAAACATGCAGCCGATGCCATTACATCAGTCTTTCTTGCCATGTGGTGGCTGAAGCAGAAGCAGTTTGCAAGTGCCGTTCGGCCGACTCCTGAAATTTTCGTTTTCGAGTTTCAGACCCAAAGTCTTCAAAAAAGCTAAGTACCCTGTTGCGGATCCTTTTTCTTGCTCTAACCGATGTCATTAAAAGTTAACAATTGTCTTACCTGTGGAAAGCAAATACCTCATAGAGATTTTCATTCTTACTGCATCCCTTGTTTATGCCCAGAACACGACGTCCCTCATTGTCAGTTTTGTGCCTTGTTCAATGCCCGAACTATTCGTCATCGGCCTATTTTTGCAGCTAATTACTTTCGTACTCATTCTGTGTACTCCGAAATGGCTTCATCAAGCCATCCGACTACCTATATTCCGAAAAAATGTAAGGATAAAGACAGAGACAGACCACATAGGTCCAAAACTGCAGACAGTTCTTCCGTTAAGCTAGTCGCCAGTCCGCCGGTACTCAGGTGCTTTCGCAGCCCCTGATACCCACTACTTCTGATTTTCAGGCCTCTACTGAGACCCATTCAGAGTCCGGTATGCCGTGAGATGCGTCTTCGACTATGGAACCTGCGGATGTCTCTATCTTGAATGAGTCCGGAGCCGCTGTGCAGGCACCGGCTGCTGAGGGTGTATTCAGGCCTACAGGCATTCATATTAAACCAACGCCATCATTTTCATCCAGGCCAAAAACTCGCACCACACCTAGAAAACTGACGACCAAACCACAGACTCAGGCCCATATGCCTAAAAAAACAAATGCTTAGAATGGCTGAAGACCTTATTACCTTAATTAGGGAAAGCCAGCCTTCCCCCTCTAAGAGACCTAGAACTGATTTTCTTTCTGATCAGGGATCTGATATTTCTGCTCCTTCTGATTACCAGGATTTCCCTTATCTACTTCTGAGGATTCTGATGCAGAGGATTCTATTACCTCTGCTTCCCCTCCAGAGGATTTTTCTTTCGGTGAAACCTTGCACACTCTTAGGGAGCATTTCCGCTGGGAAAGCCAGGATTACTCTTGAGTCCAAAAAGAGACTTAGAGAATTCTTACTACTACCACCTCATTACAGGCCTTTAGCTATCCCTCCTGTTCTGGACATTGTAGATGATGCTTTCTTGGAATCTAGCCTTACCCCAGACACTTTACCTCCAGCTCCCAGAAAACCTGACAGGTACTACAAAGTACCTGACTCTCACATGTTCCTCTTCAAGAATCCTTCTGTGGATCCAGAGACCATTTCCCAAGGACCAAAATGCATTAAGGCTACTGCTGCCAAAAATCCTACCCCTTCTGTTAGAGATTCTAGAGCCTTAAACAGATGGGGTAAGAAGGTATACACTTCTGCTACTTTGGCCATTAGGGCTTTAAATTGCCCATTTCATATGTTAAAGTATCAGCAGGATGTTATGGGGCTACTTAAACAAATGATGTTGATTCCTGACTGTACTGAACACAAAGAATTACAGGATTTAATGCATTCTGCAGAACAAGTTGGTAAACATACTTTGCAATGTGGTTTTGACCCTTTAGAAGCATCTTGCAAGACAGCTGTCACTGGGTCTGTAATTAGAAGGCATGCTTGGCTTAAGGAACAAAACTTGCCAGATCATGTAAAAGCTAAAATTACTGGATGCTCCCTTAAACCAAAACTGCCTTTTTGGCAACAAAGCAGAAGTCCTCAAAAGGATGGAGGAAAAAGCTAAATCTATGCAAACTGTTAAAGATTTCCTACAAGTGCAGCCACCCAGATTCAGTAGGCATTGGCCTTCAAAGAACTGGTCCTTTCCAGTCCCTTCTAGGCCTTCTCAGTCCAAACCCAGGAACAGCAGACCACCTAGGCTACAGTCTCAGGCTACGCACAGGCCTAAACAGTGGGGGGGCTCCCACTTCCAAAGCAGGGAGTAGTAAACCACCCCCTATGGAAAAATGGCACAATGACTTAACATTAACTCTTCCAAGCCCCGCTCAACTACCTGCTCCCTTAGGAGGAAAGCTCTCCCTGCATGCAAAAAACTGGGAACTCATTACTCAGGACAAATGGGTTTTGAACATAGTTTCCCAAGGATACAGATTCCACTTCCACACTCTACCAACCCCAAATGGTTGGCCAGACCTACCCCCAAGCCAATGGGTGGAGGCCCAACAAAAGGTACGCTGTCTTCTCAATGTTAGGGCTATTCAACCTGTCCTAGCAGAACAAAGGGGACAAGGTTTTTATTTAAGACTTTTTCTGGTTACCCAGAAAAGACAACTCTTGGCGTCCCATCCTGGACCTCTCTATTCTCAACACCTTTCTGGTAGTTCCAAAATTCAAAATGCTAACTCTGCAACAGCTTCTCCCCATGATAGCCAAGGATGCCTGGCTGGCAACCCTAGACTTAAAGGAAGCTTACCTCCACGTCACAATAAGGGAATCTTGCAGGAAATACCTATGCTTCAGGGCAGGCTCCATGCACTATCAGTTCTCTGCACTTCCCTTTGTCTTATCTACTGTGTCCAGGGTATTCACAAAGTGTCTAGCTCCAGCCATTGCATTTTTCAGGCAGAGAAATTTTAAAATGTATCCATACTTGGACGATTGTCTTATTCAGGCAGAAAGCCAGGACTTGCTATTACAACACCTGGCATTTGTAAAGAAACTTCTAACCTCTCTGAGGTACACCATCAACGAAAATAAATCCCACCTAGTACCCTGCCAACAGATTGTATTCCTGGGAGCAAGCTTGAACACAATTTCCCAGATGGCATTCATCACTCTGGAGAAACAAGTTTGACAACTACTTCAAATTATTGGCCACAAAACCCCAGCTATCTGCAAGGAAAATACTGCAAGCCCTAGGGTTCATGGCCTCTTGGATTTTACTAATTCCATATGCAAGACTGCATATGAGAAAACTCCAGTGGTATCTAAAAAGCCTATGGTGTCAACATTCTCAGGACCTGGAAACAATGATTTCTATCATTCCTTGTGTGAAGACAGAGTTCCTTTGGTGGGCAGAGGCCTGCTACCACAACAAGGGGCTCCCTTTCACTCTACCCCCTGCCGCCCAAACCCTAACAACAGACGCATCAGACTATGCATGGGGGGCTCACATGGCAGGGCAGTGCATTAAGGGCAGATGGAACCCAAGACAGATGCACCTGCATATCAATCAAAAAGAAATGTTAGCTGTACAGAATGCTCTGACAGCCTTCAAAGATCGTATTCTTCCAGGACAACTATTGGTAAAGACAGACAACACCACAGTTATGTGGTACATAAACAAGCAGGAGGGAACCCACTCATACCCTCTCTGCAGACTAGCCATGGCTCTGTAGAACAAAGCCTTGAGCTACCAAGTACACCTGCAAGCTCAATTCCTGCCAGGCAAACTAAATTCACTGGCAGACGACCTAAGCAGAAATCTCATGGACCAACAAAAATGGAAACTAGAACCCAAAATATTCAACCTCTTGAAGAACAAATGGGGGACTCCAGAGGTAGACCTGTTTGCCTCCCCTCAAAACTACCAATTGCACAAATTCTGTACATGAACTCCCCACAGCCAAGCTTGGAAAGTGGATGCCCTGTCCTTCACCTGGGAAGGCCTCTCAGTTTATGCCTTTCCTCCTCTGCCTCTCCTCTCAAAGATCCTACTAAAGATCAAACAAGACAAGCCAAGGACAATACTGATTGCACCAGACTGGCCACGCCAGCACTGGTACCCCCTCTTGTGCAGTATGACACTGCTACAACCATGGCACCTGCCTCAGACCCCTTCCCTGCTGTCCCAGCAGGCGGGCCAGATTCTGCACCCTCAACTTCAAACCCTGAACCTTGCAGCCTGGCTAATTCCTGGAGCTCTCCCCTAGCATTCCTCAGTAAGCAGGTACTGGATGTCATTCTGGAGGCAAGGAGGCCTAGTACTAGAAAATCCTATGCTGAAAAGTGGAAAACATACTGTTCCTGGAGCCTAGCTCAGGGGATGGGCACAGTGGTGCCCAGCTTACCTCATATTCTACAGTACTTAACAAAAATGCTCCACAAGGGCCTATCCTTCTCGTCAGTTAAAATTCATGCTTCTGCCATTTCAGCACATTATAATACTGAGCCACCCCTTTTCTCTCACTCTTGGCTAAAGCAATTAATTCCTTAGAAGGGCCAAAAATTTAAGACCCCCCCCCCCAGGAGAGCTCCCACTCCAGCCTGGGACCTTAACTTTGTATTGGAAAAGCTCTCTTCCCCCCTTTGAACCAGCTGCTACAGCAGAGTTGAAATTCCTTTCTTGGAAAACAGCCTTCCTTCTAGCCATCACTTCAGCTAGAAGGGTGTCTGAATTACAGGCCCTTATGGCAGTGGAACCCTTCATTATCTTCCATGCAGATAAGGTTTTCCTCAGGGGTAATTTTTCCTTTATGCCCAAGGTGGTGTCTTCTGCGGCCCTAAATCAGTCCATTAATTTGCCTACTTTTTTCCCTAATCCACAAAACCAAGGGGAACGAATACTGCACTCCCTGGACGTGCACAGATTACTTAGATTCTATTTGGACAGGACTAAGCCTATCAGAAAATCTGAACAGCTGCTAGTTAGCTTTGCTGCAGGGGCAGAGGGGAAGGCTATTTCAAAAAAAGCCATTTCCAAATGGATAACCCATTGCATCCATTTCTGCTACAAGTACCATGGAAAACCTACCCCACAGAGGATAAGATCACATTCCACCAGAGCTGCATCTACCTCTGCGGCATTTCTGAGAGGGGTCTCTACCAGGGACATCCTAGAAGCTGCTACCTGGAGCTCTGTACATACCTTCACCAAGCATTACCACTTGCCTATCTTTTCTAAATCCTGAGCTGGATTTGCCACTGCAGTCTTGCAGGGATTAATAGCTGGCCCTAATGCTCTTTAACGTCCTCTTCCCTTCCTTAGCTTTGGGAATTAACCCAAATGTGATGACTGCAACAGTGAAACACGAAGAACATAGTACAGTTGTATACACTTACCATAAATGTAGATGTTCGAGTGTATTCACTGTTGCAGTCCTGGTTACCCTCCCTCCAGCCCCCTGACTTCTCTTGCCTCTACCTTTCCTTCTTGTTTGGCATATATTTTATCATGTGTATTTGCTTTTGGCTGGGGGTGTTCCATACCATATAATTGCTTCCTATTGTGGGGGCACCTGACATCTGGGGCAAGAAAAACTGATGTAATGGCGTCGGCTGCATGTTTTATACCCGTCGACCTGACGTCAAGGAAGAAGCGACAGCATCCGACGCAGAAATCCAAAGACTCATATTCAGGCCGGCTGAGGGCTACCTGTAGGCAGATAACCCAAATGTGATGACTGCAACAGTGAATACACGCGAACATCTACAGTTATGGTAAGTGTACACAACTGTACTTTTTTCACCTGAGGTAGTAGCTATGGCTAGATCCATTGTTCAGACTGTGGGGTACATACCCAAGTTATGAGTAACACCATTGCTTCCTCCACTGATCAACCTGATAAGTATCCTCCTTTCGAAGAAGATTCTGTGTCTGAGGACTCTTACCTGTTGGATCAATTGGGTTCCTCTGATAAAAAACAGGTACCCAAAAGGTTGTTTTCTTTTTCCCCAAATGTTGACTAGATTTAGAGATATATTCAGCTGGGAGCTATGTTTGGCTGCCCCCAATATTAACAGGGTTTATGATCTCTTGGCAGTGAGGCACCATACATTGAGACCTTTCCTCCATTAATCCCATTGTTGGAGGATGCCTTCCAAAATGCTTGTAGTTCCCCGTTGTTTATTGAAGCTTTGCCTAGGAAAGTGAAATTTAGAGTATGTTTAGCCTTGCCTGGCCTCCAAGCCCCGCTTTGTCTGTAGACCGTGCTTGAGTGGCCCCAGTGACTTCTGCTTATAAGATGATTATGTCATCTTCTCACCCAGCCCCTCAAGTTAGGAAAGTGGCTAGAATCTTTGAAAGTGAAGCTGGCACAGTCTAGCACAAAAGTTTTTACAGTGTTGTATGAGGAAGTTTGTACTGAGATGCATGTGCAGTTTAGAAGAGTTTGCTGCATCATTGCCCACAGAACAAAAGGTCTGTGCTATAGATAATGTCTCCTATGTTTACCCGGTGTCAAAACATGACTTAAAAGTGCCTTGGAGGGGGTTGATACCATTTCTAGAAATGCAGCATTATCTGTGATGATTAGGAAGTATGCTTGCTTGCACTCCCATATTTTTTCTGATGTATTTAAAAGCAATTAGCCATAAAAGGTCCAAGGTTCAGACTGCTAGTTAAGTGCTCTTTCAAACTGACAGTATGACAATTGTGGAATAATGATCCCATGTTTGCAAATAGGAGAATAGAGTTGTTGTTTATTATTAGAGAAATAAAATATCATCTGCTTTTCTTATGATGTTAGTGTTATTTCTTAATGTTATTCACAACCCCATATCTTGAAATGGCAGCTCATGCTGATTTTAAGTTCTTAACATGGAAAACTGTTTTGCTTATTGCTCTGACATTTAAAAGGTGAGTTTCTGAGCTGCAAGTTCTGAATATGGGACAACTTTACCAAATTCTCTAGAGGGATAAGGTTGTGTTACGTACTAATCTTTCCTTCATGCCAAAAGTGGTCTCTGAATTCACTCTCAGTCATTCTATTAATATTCCTGTGTCCTTTCCAGAATCTAAGGATAAGGAAGCGAGGATATTTCATACCTTGGATGTGCATAGGCAGCTCCAGTACTACCTTGACAGAATAAAGCCTTTTAGGAAGACCAAAAGGCTTTTTATTTCCTTTTCTGGGGCAAACAAAGCTCAACCTGTCTCTAAGCAATCCATTACACATTGTGTCCTTTGGTATTGTTTTTTTGTTACACCACCATGGAAAGGCGAAGCCAGGCATGGTAAAGGCACATTCCACCAGGACTGTGTCCTCTCTTGTGGCATATTGGAAAGAAGTGGACTCTAGAAGTATTGCAGAGCCAGCAAATTCGTCCTCCATCCATACCTTTACAGAGCACTAAAGTCTGGATGCTTTTTCTAGATCCAGAGCAGACTTCACATGGACCGTTCTTCAAGGGCTTCAGGACCCATATCCTTCCTTCTCCCATATTGGGTAAGCTTTGAGAATCTACCCATATGCCAGTAAAGCAGAGTGTTTATTTAATATAGTACAGTTGCAAAGTTCCACTTGCCTGTAACAACAGATGTTCATAGAACACACTGCCTTACTGGTGGTACCCTCCCACAATCTCCCTTTTGCTGGGTGTATATTGCTGGATGTTGGAGTGGCTGTTGTATTTTGGTTCAGCAAGCTTTTTGTTCTGTGTGTATGTGTGTTTTACTTTGGAACAGTAGGTGTTCACAAAGCTTGCATTTCCATCTACTCTTCCTGTGGACCCTAGAAAACTGAAAGGGTTCTTGTCTGTAAGTGTGAAGGGCTGTCCTGGTCTCGTTAGGTGACTGGTTCTTCCCTCTCACAGACAGGTAGTGGAGGAGTTCTGAACTTTGACATACTGACAGAGGGAGGGTAGCATGACTTTGTGCTACTCATATGCCAGTAAGACAGTGTGTTCTTCAAACATCTACTATTACAGATAAGTGGAACTTTCACTAAGAAAGTACAGCTGCATAAGTGTAAGCCATTGACTAAGTGACCTCCAGGTACCAAAGAGCTAAAGAACACAAGAACTTTGTGCCAAGACAGGATCCTCAGAACAAAAGAGTCAAGCCTGCCAGAAGAAAAACTGATATAATGTGTGCACATGTCTTTTATATTTTTTGAATTGCTGAGGAAAGCACTACTTTAAATATTGATTAATCTTAATAAGTAGCAGTGCATGTGACTCCAGTGGCTGTTTATTCCAGTAAGTGCTACTTTAAATTGAAGGTGACAGAAAAACTTTGGGTGATACTTAGAGGTAATCAAATTAATATACGTTCATTCCTTACACTAATACTTTATCTGCTGTTTAAATGTTGTTTTACATTTGTTTGTATTTCAGGCCACTGCTTGTTTGACAACTTTTATGTCAGAGGAGATGGAACAAGAGTATATTTCTTCACGAAAGGTATGTATGCTCTATATCATTTAAATATGTGTTTTAATGAAGCAACAACTTTGCAGCTGCTACATTCTAGATTTTATTTTGCAGATGCTAAATGTTACTTATCTGTTATGTTATTTATATCTATAAATGTGTTTGGTTCTTTTCTTGTGTGAGCTTTTTCATATGGGTTGTGCCTGCAAATGGTCCACTGAGATCAGTGTAGTACCCATGTAAACAAATATGAATAAATAAATAAATGTTGCAGACTACAGAGTTACAACAATTGCTTTAATAAAGAAAAATAACAATGAGTAGCCTCTGTTGATTCATACTGGATTGTGAATTCAGTATCCACCTCTACAAATGGCAGCGGCTTATATTTAAAGATATTTAAGCATGTTCATTCATATTATTTACTTTCTATTAAATGTTCACCTCTTTACTGATGCTGATGAGGTAATCTTATCATCAAAGGCATTGATCTGAACTATTGGTGAAGTACATAGCATTTTGCATTTTATTTATTTTAAAATGGGTAGTAAATATATGCATGTATGTGTGTGTGTGTGTGTGTATATATATATATATATATATCTATATATATATATATATATATATATATAGATATATATATAGATATATATATATATATATATATATATATATATATATGATCACTACAAAATACCGAAATTCCACAATCCCGAAATTCTGAATCTCAAGGACCAGAATCTTGAGATTGCAGAATCTCGAATGTAGTGAATGGGGATTGCTGTACAGTGCAGAATGGGAACTTTGCCATTCACTTCACTGTAGTGCAGTCTCGGAGTTGGTATATTTAAGTTGCAGGGGGTGTGTGAGGGTGCAGCCACCCACATGGGGGGTGCAGGGGGGGGCTTGCCCCCCTGCATACACGTTAGAATAATTTGTTGTATGTTTTATTTATTTATTTTTATTTTTTTTTTTAAGTTTTGAGATTCTGCAATCTCAAGATTCTGGTCCTCGGGATTCAGAGTCTCAGGATTGTGGAATTTCGGTATTCCGTAGTGATTCTATATATACACATATATACACACACACACACATAAAATATATATATATATATATATATATATATATATATATATATATATATATATATATGATATATTTGTGTGTGTGTGTGTGTGTGTGTGTGTATATATATATATATATATATATATATATATATATTATGTGTGTGTATATGTGTGTGCGTATGTGTGTGTGTATATATATATATATATATATATATATATATATATATATAATTTTTTTTAATCCCACCCTCAAGATACTTACAGTATTTTTAGTACGTTAGATGTATCACCATTAAACTAAAAGGGATTTAGAACCCAGAAGTGTGATACTGTGTTGTTCATTAGCTTGGGTTCTGACCTCGACCTCCATGTAATAACAGGGTAAGGCTAACCAGCCCATTTCTTGTTACTGTGTGAGGTAAGCACTTCTGTTTAGTTGATGTCCTTCAAGGATGCATCTGCAGTCATAACATATGGGTTGTCCTGCCTCAGGCAGCCCTTCGGTCTGCCGGATTCCAAAGTCTGGGTCTGGCCTCGGCTGATGTCGCACTTTCCCCGACGTCAGAGCGTCTGGGGTATAAAAGCATCAGCCGACGCCATTTTCCTCAGTCTTTCTTGCCGCGCGGTGCCCGAAGCAGAAGCTGTTCGCAAGTGCCGGTCGGACAGATCCAGAGATTTCAGCTACCGAAGACTTCGAAAAAAGCTAAGTACCCCGTTGGGGACTCTTTCTTGCCTCAGCCGATGTCAGACAAAGTAAATAATTGTTTAACTTGTGGAAAACAAATACCTCATAAGGATTTCCATTCTTACTGCCTTCCTTGCTTAGGCCCAGACCACGACGTATCAGCTTGTTTAGCCTGTGCCTCCTTCAACCGACGGACTCTTAGACGTCAGTCAGAGTTTGCAGAGGAATTTTTTGGAGCCGCTTTTGCTTATAAAATGCCGTCGGAGACTCTGACTTCGCATATGGTCAAAAAACGCAAGGAAAAGGACCGACACTCACGGCCCGCGGTTTCGGCTGAAACCACGGCTAGGCCTACCGCGAGTGTCTCGGTTTCGGCCGAAACTGAGTCCACGGCGATTCCTTCTACCGAAACCATACTTCCGACCACCGAGGCCAGAGAGGCCCCGGCTGAGTCGGCTTCAGAACTCCCTACCGAAGCTAGTGTTCAGGAATTGTCCGACACCATACCTTTGGACATTTCTACCCCTGCACGTGGGGCAGCTAGGCCCCCAGCTTCTATGTCTATTAAGGCCTTCTCCAGGTCTAAAGCTGCCAAACTTTCAAAAGCTTTGCCTGCCAAATCTACATCCCAGAGGCCTTCCTCTAGTTCACAGATCCTCAGCCTTGCTGAGGACCTTATCTCCTTAATTAGGGGTTCACAACCTCACCCAGACAGGGCCTTTCAACCTCCTCCAGACAAAAGGCCCAGGACTGACCCCTCTGAACCTCACTCCTCAGATTACTCCACGGATGGATCTGATTTGTCAGACCACCAGGAAGGGGCCTACTCACCTTATGAGGATTCAGATGCAGAGGAATTTATCCCTTCGGTCTCCCCTCCTGAAGAATTTTCCTTTGGGGAGATTTTACACTCCATGAGAGAGCACTTTCAATGGCAAGGTCAGGATTTCTCTGATTCTAGAAAAAGATTAAGGACCTTTTTGCATTTACCTCAGCATAGGCCCTTAGCTATACCTCCTGTTCTAAATGTAATTGATGATGTGTACAATGATGTCAGTACAGCCCCTGATTCTCTTCCTCCGGCCCCTGTCAAACCTGACAGATATTACAGGGTCCCGGATTCTCATTTCCATCTGTATAAAGCCCATGCTGCAGACCCAGAAACTATTTCTCGGGGCCCTAAAGGGGTTGCAGCCACTACTGCCAAAAATCCCCTACCCTCTGAAAGAGAGTCTAGAGCTTTAGAGAGATGGGGAAAAAAGGTTTATACATCTGCTACTCTTTCTGCCAGGGCATTAAACTGTCAATTCCATATGATACAGTACCAAGAATTTTTGTTAGATCAACTGAATAAGAAACTTTCTTCTCCTGAACCCTTAGGCCGTAAATCCCTTCAGGATTTGGTACATAACTCACAGCAGGTTAGTAATCATTTTTTAAAATGTGGCTATGTTGCACTGGAGGCTTCATTTAGGTCAGCTATGACTGAGGCAGTTATTCGTTGGCATGCCTGGCTAAAGGAGCAGTCTTTGCCAGACCATGTCAAAGCTAAACTCCTCGATGCTCCAATGGAGAAACAAAATTTATTTGGCTCCCCTGCACAGGAGATTCTAAAAAAGGTTGAAGAAAAAGCAAAATCTGTGCAAACAGTTAAAGATTTCCTGCAAGTTCAACCACCGAGGTTCAGCAGAAACTGGCCTACAAAGAATTGGTCCTTTCCAGACTCGTCCAGAGCACAGAGAGGCAGGAACAGGCGCCCTAGAGGCAGAGGTCAATCGAAGGGCCCCTACAGAGGCCGTCAGTGGCAGCCTGCCAACCAGAAGAGTAGTGCAACAGCTACAACTACAACCACTACTACAGGACAGACCCAATGACTTGACTCTGATTCCGCCTACCAGGGATCAACTGGAAGCACCCTTGGGCTGAAAGCTGGCTTTATTCTCATAAAACTGGAATTGCATTACAAAGGATACATGGACATTGCAAATAATAGACAAAGGATACAGGTTTCACTTCCACACTTTGCCAAAAAGAAGAGGAATGCCAAACCTTCCACCAAACCAGAAGGCAGAGGCTTTAAGACAAATCAGCAATTTACTTCAGATGAAAGCTATAGAAAGGGTGCCATGTACAGAACAAGGCCAAGGATTTTACTCCAGACTATTCCTTGTACCAAGAAAAGAAAACCAATGGAGGCCTATTCTCGACCTGTCCGCACTGAACACTTATCTCATTGT
Source organism: Protopterus annectens (assembly GCF_019279795.1). Lineage (NCBI taxonomy): Eukaryota > Metazoa > Chordata > Ceratodontiformes > Protopteridae > Protopterus > Protopterus annectens. The sequence goes on along the minus strand of NC_056738.1, from coordinate 88,076,995 downwards.
GCCAAAATTCAAAATGCTGACCCTACAGCAACTTCTTCCCATGTTGGGCAAGGAGTCTTGGCTGGTGACTCTAGATCTCAAGGAGGCATACCTGCACGTCCCTATCCGACCAGATTGCAGAAGACACCTCAGATTTCTTGCAGGATCAGAGCATTATCAATTCTCAGCATTGCCCTTTGGCTTATCTACTGCGCCCAGAGTATTCACGAAATGCCTGGCATCAGTAATTGCACATTGCAGACTTCAGGGAATTCAAATTTTTCCATACCTGGACGACTGCCTAATACAAGCGGACAACAAGAAAAAATTGTTAAAGGACTTGGCCTATGCCATACACCTGCTACAGAACTTGGGATACACAGTCAACATCCAAAAGTCAAGACTAGTACCATCCCAAAGGATAACCTTTTTGGGCGTGGATCTGGACACAATCACCCAGATGGCTTTTCTCACAGAAGAAAAACAAAAACAACTTCCAGATTACTTCATGATTCTGACAAGACAAACTCAGCTTACTGAAAGGAAAGTCCTGCAGGCCCTGGGTTACATGGCATCCTGCATACTTTTAATTCCACATGCCAGGCTGCATATGAGGAAATTACAATGGTACCTAAGGTGTGTATGGTCTCAACACAGTCACAGTCTAGAAACCATGATACTAATCATTCCATGCCTTCAAAAGGAATTCCTGTGGTGGGCTCAGGCCTGCCAGTCCAACAGAGGGTTGCCTTTCAACAAACCAAAAACAAGGCAGACCATCACCATGGACACCTCAGACCGAGGATGGGGAGCACACATGGGGGACAAACGTATCCAAGGCCTATGGCCTCAAGGGCAGCTAAGCATGCACATAAACCAAAAGGAAATGCTGGCAGTGAGGCATGCAATCGAGGCATTCAGACCCTTCCTCCAACAAGGACATCTGTTAATAAGGACAGACAACACCACGGTCATGTGGTACATAAACAAACAGGGAGGCACACATTCCTACCCTCTATGCCGGATGGCTATGAATCTGTGGAATCTATGCCTGAATCTCAATATCCAGCTGCAGGCCAAATTCGTACCAGGAAAAGAAAATGCACTAGCAGACAGCTTAAGCAGAACTACCATGGATGCACGAATGGATGCTGCATCCAGACATCTTCAAACTCATAACAAAGACATGGGGAATGCCGGAGATAGATCTGTTCGCCTCCCCACTCAACCACCAAATGAAGACCTTCTGCTCAAGGACATACCACCCACAAGCATGGAGGGTGGACTCTCTCTCTTTCAGCTGGAATGCCCTAACAGTATATGCCTTTCCACCTCTCCCATTGATGTACAAGGTTCTACTGAAGATCAGGGAGGAACAGCCAGAAGTGATACTAATAGCTCCGGACTGGCCAAGACAACACTGGTACCCACTATTGAGAAGCATGTCTCAGGCAAATCCATGGCCTCTTCCCCTATGGCCTCTTCTTCTAACGCAGAACAATTTCAAGACCCTGCATCCCAACTTGAAAACATTGCAGTTAACTGCCTGGAAAATTCCTTAAATCCCAACCAAACTGTTTTATCTCAGAGGGTGAAGGACATTATCCTGGAGGCTCGCAGACCTTCCACAAGGAAGACATACTCAGCTAAATGGAAGAGATTTCTCATTTGGAGCACATCAAAGGGCACAGAGATCACAGTGGCAAACTTAGCACACATCCTAGAATACTTAGCAGAATTGTTCCACAATGGCCTGTCTTATTCTTCCATTAAGATTCATGCTTCAGCAATTTCAGCAGAATACAATATGGATCCACCTATCTTCTCACACTCTCTTCTCAGGCAATTTTTGAGAGGGATCAAAAATGTTAAACCTCCAAGAAGACCCCCAATACCTGCATGGGATCTCAATTTTGTGCTGGAAAAACTGACACTACCTCCTTTTGAACCAGCAGCATCAACAGACCTACAGTTTTTATCTTGGAAAACTGCATTCCTTCTGGCAATCACTTCAGCAAGAAGAGTATCTGAGTTACAAGCATTAATGGCAGTGCAGCCTTTTCTTATTTTTCACCAGGATAGAGTGTCACTAAGAACCAATCCTACTTTCATGCCAAAGGTGGTATCTAGGGTATCCTTGAACCAAGCTATTCACTTGCCTACGTTCTTCCCTAACCCACAGAACAAAGGGGAAAAACGTTTGCACACCCTGGATATACACAGACAACTACGCTACTATTTGGACAGAACGAAAACTAGCAGAAAAACTGGCCAACTTTTTGTAGCATATGCAACTGGGGTGCAAGGAAGAGCAATTTCCAAACAGACAATTTCAAAATGGATAGGAAATTGCATTCGCTTTTGTTACTCCTTTCATGGAAAGACAGTTCCTGAAAATATCAGGCCTCACTCCACAAGGGCCACAGCCACCACTACAGCTTTCCTACGAGGGGTGGCTACCAAGGACATTTTAGAAGCTGCTACTTGGAGCTCCGTGCATACATTTGCCAAGCACTACAATCTACCTTTATACTCCAGATCCCGAGCAGGGTTTGCAACTGCAGTGCTGCAGGGGATCTTAACTACACCATCCTTCTCTTAGTACCTCCTCCCCCAGATTGGCTGTGGTATTCTACCCATATGTTATGACTGCAGATGCATCCTTGAAGGACATAGTACAGTTTTGTACCTACCATAAATGTAGATGTCCGATAGGTATGCATCTGCAGTCAGGATTACCCTCCTTCCCCTCTGTGGTATTCGTAGGGTACTTACCCCTCTTTCAGCTAGCTGGGGGAATCTATTATGGTGTATTTGTTTGTATATACATGTATATAATTTGCAAATGTTTGGAACTTTTCAGCATTTATCCAAATTTAGCCTTCCTAGAGGGCACCTGGCATCTGGGGCAAGAAAAACTGAGGAAAATGGCATCGGCTGATGCTTTTATACCCCAGACGCTCTGACGTCGGGGAAAGTGCGACATCAGCCGAGGCCAGACCCAGACTTTGGAATCCGGCCGACTGAAGGGCTGCCTGAGGCAGGACAACCCATATGTTATGACTGCAGATGCATACCTATCGGACATCTACATTTATGGTAGGTACAAAACTGTACATGTTATGTGATCCTATCTCGCCTACATTCTGAATGATGGGTTCGGAGCCGATCCCTCGGCTCCGACTCGGCACGCTTATGCCAAAGAGCGAAGTCTCTTACTGGCTGAGCTTACCATATCCCAGGATGCACCACTACCAGTCCCCCAGATCTCGTTTGCCGCTAACAAGTGAAGACGTGGTCTCGAGCTGGCTGAGTTAAGTAGTGATTATTTCACTAGTTTTTCTGTCAGGATTTTCTTCATTCTCTACAAAAAGCTGTTTTAACAGCTACTCTTGTGTTTTGAGTGTGTTTGACAAAATTCACTTGGTGAATTTTTGTGTTGTGAGTGTGGACTAGGAGTACCTCTTGTCTGGAAAGGCCTTTCCCGGTCTTTTTATTTGTAGGTGACTTCGGTTCTGTTTCAAATCATTTATATTTCTCTTCTTTAAAGAGAGAGAAATTATTACATTTACAGAGTTACAGAGTTTACAGAGTTTGTGCTGTGTTTGACTAACTCAGAGTATTACGAGTGATAACTGTAAGCCTATTCTAGGTGTGTCACCAGTGTTCTTTACAGTTACTTTCTGAAAATTTCTATAATGTCTCAGAATCCTAGGCCTTCGGGCTTCAAGAAATGTGTAAAATGTAGCTTCAAAATGTCCATCACGGACGATCACTCGCTATGTGTGTATTGCTTAGGGGCAAAGCATTTACAGGAATCATGTAGTGTATGTCACGCTTTTTCCTCAAGGGTCCTCCAGGAGAGGAAAAATAAATTAATTCTTAAGGGATTAATTAAACCTTCTTTCGAAGAAGCTTTGGCATCCTCTCCTTCTCCGGCCAAAAAGAAAAGGGTCGGCTCCGACCAGTCCGTCGGATCCGATCGCTAAGAAACAAAGGCAGGCCTCTCCTTGGCTCCAAGGACTTGGGCGAGGTGAACGGTCTGCCTCGATGCCACCAGTATCGACTCCTCTGGCTTCGGAGCCGATAGCTGGGGCATCGAGGGGCGGGTCATCTTCGTCGGCTCCTCTGCTCTCGGTGCCGACAAAGGTTGCCCGCTCACACACTTCCCCCTCGGCGAAGTCCACCTCGGCACCGATGGAATCTGGTGTGTGTATTCCCTCGGCGCCGATACTCATCGAGTCGCCTCGGAGCCGGTCCCCTAGCCCTTTGGGGCCGTTGGAGAGGCCGTCTCGGACCCGTTCTGTTTCCTCTCGGTCTTGAGGATGTCAGATTCTGATATAGACAGGGTGCTCCAAAGACTGTTCCAGTCCCCAGTCTTCCAAAAATTTGTTTCGGTTCCGACCCAGTTGGCTTCGGAGCCGATGACCTTGGCCCACCCCATTGCCATTCCTCCTCCGACTGCTTCGGCTCCGTCGGAGCAGGTGCTGTTGGAGCCGATGGAGATCTCAGGGTTGGCTCCGACCCTTACTCCAACCGGCCTTGGTCCGAGTTTGTACGCGGGCGTCTTGGCTGGACCCGGGGTGATGTTTGGGACCTATGCTTTCGGTTCGAGCCTCCCCTCGGTGCTTGCTGCGGGTCTTCCGTCGACTATCACGGCTCGGGGACGGACACTCCCAGGATTCTGGGGTCCGGCTTTCAGAGCCATGAGGAGTGCCTTGGCCAAGTCCTCTTGGCCATCTCCCGGCTTTACCGGCACCTTCCCTGGGCGTGGAGACTGGGTCTTTGGCAGTTCCCCTGTCCGTAGTCAGCGGAGCCCGGGGCCTGAGGTTACCCCCAGTGGGGGTTCCCCTCCTCCTGAGGGTTCTTCTGAGCTGTCTTGGAGGAACCCCAAGGAAGAGATCGTGCAAGAGGAAGCACGTGGACTCCCGAGTCTATTACTTCAGACACTGATCTGGATGATGCAGAGGGTCCCAGTCGTCCTCGGATGATGTCTCCTTTGCAGACATCTTAGAGATCCTCAAACAACGAGGCGGCTGGATATCCAAACCCCCCTCTACTGACGAGTCAGTGCTCCTCAAGGCCTTTGGGGCTCAGCCCTCCACCTCCTGGGTGTCTCCGCCCTTCGACGAGCTTCTGGATTTAGTTTGTCGAAGGGCGTGGGAACCAGATACCGTGGAACCAGTCCCTTCTCGTCCAAATAAATTTTTGTCTGCTCCCCGAGAAGGAGTTCCTTACTAAAGGCGTGGCTGTAGATGCCATGGTGGTGGCATCTGCTACACAACAGGACGTGGCAGAGGCTTCAACGTCCATCCATCCTCCTAATAAGGAGTCTAGGAGTATGGACAGATGCGGAAGCGCACCCTGACTTCAGCGGCCTTTACGTTAAGGTCTCTGAATTATTTGGCACATTTTACCAGGCTTCAGAGGGATCTGGTCAAGGAGTTGTCAGATTCCCTCTCGGGTAACCTACCTGAGCAGCTGGCCCAGTCGGTTAGCTCTCAGTTGGCTATCCTTCGTCAATTTCTAACTTCGTCCATGAGGCTCATTTCCTATGCGGCCGAAGGCGGGTAAGCGGCAGGCACAGGCGTGGCTCTGAGGAGACAAGCCTGGCTCCGCTTGTGTCAGTTCTTGAGGCCTTCAAGTCTTCCTTCGCCGGCGCTCCCTTTGATGGGTCCTCCTTGTTTGGACCCAAGGTTAAAGACACCCTTACCGCTGTGAGCAAGAGGAAAAACTTTATCTGCCGTAGGTGCCGTTATTCCACTCCCTTTGGCCTTACCCCAAGGCTAAAGGAGGGGAAAATGTGGTTCCAAATCTCGAAAGTTTTTCTCTCAACAGCAGGAAGATTCCCCTTCCAGAGGCAGAGGCGGGAAATTTTTCAGGAGACGCCGTCCCAGAGGCGGCAGAGGGCCCGCAATTCCGGAGACCGCGAGTCCTTTCGTGGCTCTTCAGCCTCCCACACGTCATGAGGGATTGCCCGGCTGTGCTGCTCGAGCCAGTCGGGTGTCGTTGCCAAGCACCTAAAGCCTGGGAGTCTATCACTCAGGACAGATGGGTGCTTCGGATCATTGCCGGAGGTTACACCATCCCATTCACATACTGCCCCCACCGTCCAAAAGAATCCCGGACCCACCACCCAGTCAAAGGGAAATGGCAGCCGCAGAAGCTTTAAAGCTGCTAGAAAAGGAGTCATCCAACCGGTCCCCACAGACCAGATCGGATCAGGAAATTACTCCAGGTTCTTTTAGTGCCAAAAAGACAGGGGACCTGAGACCAATATTGGATCTCAGCAGACTGAACCAATCCATCCACGAAATCCAAATTCGAATGGTCACGTTGCAATCCATTCTACCACTGTTGGAGAAGGATGTTTGGATGTGCTCCTTAGACCTCAAGGCCGCCTATTATCACATACCGATACATCAGGCGTCCAGGAAGTATCTGCGCTTCAGCCTGGGAGTCAGTCATTACCAATTTTGCGCTCTGCCCTTTGGCCTCACCACAGCCCCAGGGTGTTCACCAAGTGTTTGGCAGTAGTGACGGCTCACCTGAGAAGTCTTGGATTCCAAGTGTTTCCCTATCTGGACGACTGGCTCCTGACTGCAACCACCAGGCATCTTCTAATGGACAACCTCAAAGCCACCATCTCCCTGGGTGTTACCCTGGGGATTACATTCAATTGGTCAAAGTCTGTCTTGCTGCCCTCTCAGCATAAGGTTCATAGGAGCAGAGATAGACTCAAGATTGATGCGTCTTTCTTCCTGCGAAAGGATCCAAACTTTACAGGGCCAAGTTCAAGCTCTAATCTCGAGATCCAAAGCCCCAGCCAGGATGGTTCTACAAGTTCTAGGCTCAATGTCTGCCACGGTTCTTTTAGTCCCTCTGGCAAGATTGCACATGAGAATTCTTCAGTGGCTATTGTCAACGCAATGGTCCTTTCAGGATCTTCACCTCAATCATCACATCATGATTACGGATATATGCAAAGGGACCTTCGCTGGTGGCTTCAGACATCCAATTTGGATCAAGGAAACCCCTTTGTTCTTCCCTCTCCAGTGGTTACCCTGACGACAGATGCCTCCCAGATAGGGTGGGGGGGGCATTGTCTGGGCAGGCTAGTTCAGGGCTCCTGGCTTCCAGACGAAGCTCTTCTCCACATCAATGTGTTGGAGATGAGGGCTGTACTTCTATCCCTACAAGCCTTACACAAGTTTCTTCCTCAGGGTATCATCGCCATCCACACAGACAACATGTCGGTGGTTTGGTATCTGAACAAACAGGGAGGGACCAGATCATACCCCCTTTGCAGAGAGGCCATGAGAGTGTGGGAATGGGCTGTAGCTACCAACCGCTTCTTGGTAGCGACCCACATCCCGGGAAAGTCAAATATATTGGCAGACAAATTGAGCAGGACAATTCTCTCTCCTCACGAGTGGTCTCTAAACCACACAGTAGCAGCTCAGGTTTTCAGGAGATGGGGGCCGTGCTGCGACCTATTTGCAACTCCATTAAACACCAAGTGCCAAAGGTTCTTCTCTTTGATCCCACATCAGGGAGTACCAGCCATGGATGCTCTAGCACAACCTTGGCAAACAGGGCTACTTTATGCCTTTCCTCCAATTCCGCTTCTTCCCAGAGTTATTCAAAAAGCCTCTCAACTGGGGTCTTCAATGATTCTGATTGCCCCGTACTGGCCTCGTCAGGTATGGTTTCCCTACCTGAAGAAGCATGCAGTGGACGATCCGTGGACTTTAGACCTGATTCCGGACTTGCTAATCCATCAGTCGGGACTTCAACATCAGTCCCTTCAATCTTTGAAATTGACAGCTTGGCTCCTCCACTTCCGACTTTAGTTAGAAGGCACACTCTAGACCGGAAGTTGTTCACATTTTATCTTCGCCCACAAACCCACCACTAACAAATTGTACCTTAGTAAGTGGAAGAGGTTTGCTATCTGGAGCTCAACTCAAGGGCTTAGACCCTATCACTGCTCCTGCCCCAGAGGTCTTAAAATTTTTAACATCCTTGTTTAATCAGGGATCTTCTGTCTCAACTATTAAAGTCCAACTAGCGGCTATCTCTAAATTCCACGAATCCATGGATCCTCCTTTGATGAGCAGCAGACTATGCAAAACTTTCATTAAAGGTGCGAGCCTATTAAGACCACAAATTTTTCATCCTGCACCTCCGTGGGATCTTGATTTGGTGCTTGGCATTAACATCTCCCCTTCGAACCGGCTGCTACATGCGAGTTAAAATATCTGTCTTGGAAAACTGCCTTCTTAGTTGCAATTACTTCGGCAAGAAGAGTTTCAGAGCTTCAAGCCCTGTCTATTAAGCCACCGTACTTGATTTTCCACAAGGATGGAGTATCACTTAGGCCTAATCCATCCTTTGTTCCAAAGGTCTGTTCTAGTTTCTGCCTCCAACAATCTCTAGAGCTACCGGTTTTCTTCCCAAAATTCTCCAATGAAGCAGAATACACTCTTCACAAATTGGATGTTCACAGGCAGTTACGCTTCTATTTAGACAGGACTCAGCAACTTCGTAAGTCAGACCAGTTGTTTGTGTCCTTCTCAGATAATAAACTGGGCCAAACCATCACAAAAGCTACTATCTCAAAATGGATCAGAGATTGCATAACTCAGACTTATTCTTCTTGAATAAGCAACTTACAACATCTATCAAGGCTCATTCTACCAGAGCTATGGCTACTTCTATAGCTTTTCATTCCAAGCTCGCTATATCGAAATCTGTGCTGCGGCTACTTGGTCCAATCCGCACACTTTCATTTCACACTACAAATTGGATGTGGCATCTAGAGGACGAGCTTCATTTGGTTCCACGGTACTCAGGAGTGTTTTCCAGTGAGCCACCCAGGATTCAGGTGCTAGGGACGCTGTCCCATCATTCAGAATGTAGGCGAGATAGGATCACATAACATCTTTTAGTTATGTACTCACCATAACTTCAGATGTTTGGGATCCATCTCGCCTACATTCCTAATACCCACCCTCCTTCCCCCTGCCTTGGAGATCAAAAGAGATTGAACGGTTTTGAGTTCTACTGTTTTTATCTTGTTTCATCTGACGATGTTATATAAGCAGGGTGTGCATGTGTGCATGTATGCGGACAAACTAGATCTGGAGGACTGGTAGTGGTGCATCCTGGGATATGGTAAGCTCAGCCAGTAAGAGACTTCGCTCTTTGGCATAAGCGTGCCGAGTCGGAGCCGAGGGATCGGCTCCGAACCCATCATTCAGAATGTAGGCGAGATGGATCCCAAACATCTGAAGTTATGGTGAGTACATAACTAAAAGTTTCTGAGCAGCTGATTTTGATGCTTACCCATTGATATCTAATCATTTGCATAGAGATGTCAGTAAGAACAGAATCTGTAATCTTTGTAAACATCTTTTGTGGTGCAGCTAATTTTGTTTTGATAAATAGTCACAGGACACCAGCTATAACTGTGTGTAGTGGTAAGACTTACTACCCTGAGGAGTCATCCATTCAATTTTTAAATTACTGTGGCAATTGGAGTTGGATGGACTAAGAATAAAAGTAATCAGCTTAAATTCATTTTTGTGACCTTTGTTTCATTTTATTTATCACCATACATGAGTGGTGTACATAAAAAGTGGCCACATTTTTGTGGTAGTCAGTGTGTGAAAGCAAAAGGAAGTCACTTGGTCATTGTTAAAATGATGTGGTTTGCTGGAGATGAGAGCAATGTATGTGTATGAGAGCAGCAAATTGGACTGAGTTGTTGTGGCCATTCTTTCTTTCATTTTCATCACAACTGAAAATCAGATGGTTACACAGATGGTTGCTACCTTTGATGGGGTATGAATGTAGGCTGCAAATAAAAAACAAATCTCAATTGCATAGTCAGTTTCAACTCCTTGCTTCCTAGAATAGTATAGTCATCAGGAAGGCAGAGTTCTTATGCATCCTGTAAGAGTATACTAGTCTTTACAGGAAACTTCCCTGTACTCCTGAAACAAGTGTACTCATCACTGTTTTCAAAGTCTAATTTCTGAAGTCCTTGTAAAGGTGCATACATAAAACTAAGGCAGCTGCAAGCTGAAATGAATTGCTAAGCATGACCGTGAAATGGTCAGCATGGTATAACTAGAGTATGAATTATTAAGGAATTTAAAGTTATGAAAAATAAAGCATATTTCCATATTTTTAGAAATGATGTAAAAATAGAGTGTGATACTGTTATGTTGGGGGGGTGATATGTTCAAGTAGTTGGTTCTAGTAAATAAATGATATTGAAACATGGTGGGTAATTTGAAGACATTCTGAAATGTAAGTTCTTTTTTGGTAAAGAAGTTATGAATATTACCTGCATTTTCATAATTGCATTAATTTCATTACAGCTATGTGAACCACAGGAGAACAAATGGTGCCATGTTATACAAATCATTAAGGCTCACAGTGCTACCACTGATAACTTGCCATCTAACACAAATGGTTTTGTACATTATTATTGTTTTGAATATTGTGAAATTATTATATGTATAACTTGTTTAGATTTGGCAGTATCACAAAACAGCCACATGCTGTCCCCTCTTGTCATACATATTGGTGAGCTTTTGAACAGCTGAACAATTCCCTCACTGATATCTTGTACCTGTCTTCCACATTTACATTTGCTTACCCTGTATTCCTGACAGAGTACTGTGTAGGGAATTTTTAAAGTCTCCACAAACACCTCCATACCCACTGTGGACTCAATATGCCAATAAACTTGAATAAACTCCAGGTAGCTCCAAGGAAACACTTTATTACAGTACTTTATTAAAAATAAAACACAAGTTACGTGCTTTCATTCCTTACATAGAAATGGAACTTCTTCAGAACTAATGCATCTTGCTGACTGACACGTTTAACTAGTCTAAGAACAAACATGTGACTGTAGTTGCTAATTACATTTCAAACCATTAATTTAATTAACATCCTTCTCAAAAATTTTTTTACTAAAACATTCAAATAACTCCTCTAACTTAAACATGCATAAAATATATTTATGTACATATATAAATACATTTAATAAAAATGTGCAAAAATCTGTACATGAAACTGATGAACTGTATAAAATATACTAATTTAGCACAGGAATCAGCAGAAACCCCAAAAAGCTTCTACTATATTGGTATCACCCAAAAAGTGACCCCCACTATTATTATTAAAATATGTTATAATGTTAAAATTTTAAAAATACTATATAAACTATGTATTACTCAACAGGGACAAAATTGACTAAAATTAAGTTAGGCATAATAATGTTTAAGTTTCAACATTGAGCTAATAGAACAAGATTAATTTAACCCTGGGGTACTTAAAGCATTCAAACGCAATTGCCACTTCAACTCGCATTTTTCTAAATGCTCTTTCATGAATCTTCCCCTAGGGTCTTGATTAACCTATTACCGTGAACACAAATTTATGCCCAATATTACCCTGTATGTGCTTACGTAGGGCACTAGTTAATTTATTAAGGAATGAAAGTGCTTAACTCATGTTTTATTTTTAATAAAATAATGTAATTGGTTTCTTGGAGCTACCTGAAGTTTGCTCAAGCTTATTGGAGTACAGAGTCCACGCTGGTTAAAGATGTGTTTGTGGTTACTATGTTTGTTCTTTACGGGATTCGAATTTTTAAAGTCTGCCAGCTCTTTACACTCAGAGAACATATGCTTCCAGGTACCTCTTTCTTCCTCATTACAACTCCCATCTTTTTTCCAGGCAAAAAAACTAAATCTTCTAGATTTTGTTGCATATCTGTGAGCCATACATATGTCCTCCCATTGTTTCATTGTGACTTGCATATCTAATTTCTCTTCCGAATCTTTTCTGACCTCTTCTGATTCATTCCTATAGTTATTTTGCAGTATCTGATATGCCCTACTAAATGTCCCTTTTTTAACAACAACTTCTGTTCTAGATTCAGTTAAAAACTCAACCAGTGCAGGTCTTTAATTTAGGATTTCCCTATCCCCTTTCGCTTTGTCTGTACTCTGTCAATCCCTGATAGGAAAGGCAATCAATAGCTTACAATCCAAGTGTCTTCTTGGCCCCTTTCCATTGTATTACCTTTCCCTGTCTAATTATTTGTTGCCAATACTTTGGTTCCTTTGACAGCTTCTTCCAACAAATTCCAGTCCCCTCTTGCCTGTTCTCTGTACCCCCTAGTTGTAGTTATCCCTATTGGCAGAATCTCCTTTTTTGATTCTCATGTTGGCTTACTTCTTAATATATTTTCTGCTACTTTACGTATGCAATAGTTTCTGTGACCATTGTTATACTCCTTAAGAATTTGTATTGAAAATCCCATTCTTTATTTATTTCTTGAATTAACCTTCTGCTTCATCATCATCACCCATTTCCTCTTTGAATTGTAGTTTTCTGCTTGTGCTATAAGAGCCTTAACTCTAGCTCTAAAATATCCCTTCAAATCTGGTAAACCTAAACCTCCTTGTTCTAGTCGGGGGATGAACTTATACACTTCTCTGTTTTATGCAAATTTTCATAAAATTTCTGAAATATCTCTAATACATCTACATATTTTTCTGTTATAGTTTCCCTAAGTTTGGCAACAGCCCTTTCTACTTTCTGTTGCATAAGTCATTGTGCCAAAAGTTTTTCTGCTCTGAAGTTATTATCCAAAACAGTTGCTTAACAGCAGTCTTTCTAAATTTATGCATATTATTCAGACAGTCTCTTATTTTCTCTTTAGCACGCTGCAAGTATGCCTGTTCTTGTTTTTTTCAGCTTCCCCTTATTTTGTAATACTTTTAACTTTTGTCAGCCCTTCTAAACAATCGTTATTACTTTATTACTTCTTAACCAGATCTCTTTTTCTTTTATTTCTACCCCATTTTTAAACTCCACTTTCATTTTATCCCACTCATTAGCTATAACTTCTGGACTTTCTATCTTCCCTAATAACTCCCGAATAATTTCTACTACCCATTCCTTAAGTACCTCTCTTTTTAATAGGTAGGTGGGGATGTACCATTTTCTCATCTTTACTTCATTACCCTGCATTTTTATCTTGGTAATTATTGGCGCATGATCTGAAATAGTTATTGGATGTGAGTCAAAATTCTTAGTTAAATGCACGTTCCTGCAAAATATAATTTCTGTCTAGTCTAAATCAGTTATTTCACCTTGAGGAATAATATGTAAATTATCTCTCTGAGTTTTTACTACTAAATTCACATCTTTCGTGCCAAATATTTTCATACATTTCTTCAGAAATCTAACCTGTTTTGTTATATTTTCCTTTCACGCTCCCACCAGATACATCCTCATTGTTGCAAATCAAATCGCGGTAAGTAATATTCCCTGCTGAATGCTGATTATTTCTCCCACTAGTTTTAATAATAGCAGTTTTAGGTGGAATATAAATTTATGCTAGCGTAATCCTCATCCCTTACTTGTAGCCCTTTACTACCACAAATCGGCCATTACTTTTTATTTTAATAAAAACCCTCAAAAAATCCCCAGAACACCTCATAACTTGCTAACTTAATACAAACACACATAATTATGTACATCTTCAAATAATGACATTTAACCCCTCCTAATAGGAACACTTGTGCCAAATATATAGCTGCTAACACAGGCACTAATTAACATGAAATCAAGGTTATCCATGCTAAGACGTGTGTTATTCCTGTGTTTCTACTGACACTAATTAGTGTCGGTTCTTTTTTTATCTTTATTCTCCCCCAAGATGTGAACACAACTTGCATGCTTTCAAAAATCATTAAATTTTAGCCTTGAAGAAACCATTGATCTGGTGTTGTCAGTTTTCTTTCATTCCTCAACTAATGGTTTCAAATCCAATCCTAGAATCTGACTCGAATGTTACACTAGCTCGTTGCCTCCAAAAACTCTTGAGCTCCTTCCCCACCCATAATGCACCAACCCCTAACATCTCTCGGATCTCTTTTGCCGCTTTTGTGTCTATATGTGGTCACCTTCCGTTGTTGAGTGTAGAATGGAAGATAAGTCTGTTCAGATATTTTTTATCTAAAAAAAATATTTCTTTGCAACTACTTATTTAATCTTAAGTGTTATTATTAAGCCGATAAAGCTGTAGTCCTCTTTTCTTACACTTTTGAGTATACTCTTTCCTACCTTTGTTCATAGGCCTAGCCTTCCAAGTCTTTATCATTTAATTGAAGCCCCAATTCGCCAAATGTCTGTTTGTCAAACTTAAAGCATTAAATACCATTTCAGGGAAGAATTACTTCATTGAAAATATTTCTCAGGGAAAAAAACTACTTGGCCACCAGAGCAGTCATAACACAAATTACATTATTTTACACTCATCAAGATGGGGGGGGGGGCTGTGCCCTCCACCCCCCAATTATATATTCCAACTCCTGATCACACTACATTGAGGAAAAGGACAAATTTGTTACGATGGCCTACTAACACCCTTACCCAGGAAGAATTTTGATGGTGTAATTCTTTACTGAAATGGTATTCGATGCTTTAAGTTCGAAGAATAGATGTTCGATGAATTGGAACTTCAACAAAATGATAGGGACCTTAGCCTTCCTTTCCTACTCACTTTACACTTAGTGTATACCTCCTTACTTACCATAGTTGGTATTTTTTCCTATTTACGAGACTATTGTATTTCTTCTTTACCATTGTTGGTATTCAAACTTTCATCTTGTTTATTCAAAAAAAAAGTTTAGTTTAGTACTTCTGTTATTATTATAGTAAATTTTGAGAATATCCAAAAAAGATCCTTCAGGATTTAAAAAGTGTGATAAGTGTGGGCATAAGTTGCCTTATTCAGATGCCTACAATTTGTGTGTGTATTGCTTGGGTCCAGATCATTTGCAACAGGACTGCAGTATCTGTTGTGGTTTCAACCCCTGAGCATCAGCTGACAGGAAAAACAAATTGATTTTGAATGAGTCTTCAGCCTGTTCTTCCTCAGAACCTAAAAAGAAGAAGGAGAAATTAGATCTGAGATTACTCACGGTCTGACCATCATGGGATCCGATCAAGCCTGTCCCGGATCCTACACCCTCAAATCCAAAACCTTTACTGAGGACTACTTATTCTCCTAGACTGGATACAGTCCTGTCCAGAATGCCTTCTCCCTTTTTAGAGAGGCGCTGCAAATCACCATTCCCAGCATATTCTCATTCCTAGAAGAGTCTCACAGAAGCATATGTGGAGAGGATGATGAGAAAATTCTTCACAGTGCAATTTCAGATGGTAGTTCTTACGGCTGCTACCCCTTTGGGTCAGGAAGTCAGATCATGTACCGCTCTACCCATTACAGCTCCTCCTCTAATCCAACCTGTTTTTTAGAGTCCTTGAATCAGTGTGTTCCAGGTCTGCCTGATTCGAATCCGAAGAAAGCACCTTCCTCAGATCCAAATACTGCTATGAGTGCACTGGCTCTGACATCCTCAGAGCCAGATGACTGTTGGAGCTGAAACATCTCTGTCAGATCTGGGAGGTTAGAGTCAAGGTTTTTATAGACATCTGTTCCTCTCAGAGCATCAGCACTGGACAGCTTGGTTCTGACTTCCTCCTCGAGTAGATTGTTTTCTGGGAGTAGGGAAGTGACAAGCCAGAAGCTTGCTTTCTCGGCTCCATTGTTTTCTTTTATCCAGAGTGATCTGCCTTTGGGGTTATGAAGAGAGTGTTCTCAGCTCAGGCAAGTCAGATGGGTCCCCCCGTTGGATCCACCCTCTATGTCTCAGATGACTTTACATCGCGATCCTCAACATTCTCCCCCACAGAGGCAGCCAGCTCAATGTTTCCAGACTACCCAGCAGGGTATCCTAATCTTTTTTGATACTTCACTGGACCACACCACCGAGGAAGTTCCTAGGAAGAGGAGGTGCAAAAGGAGGTACTACTGACTTCAATGAAGGAGAGGGGTCTGCAAAATCACCATCTAATGACATCTCATTCAGAGACATTCTTGAAATCCTTAAGCAGAAGGGTGGATGGTCTTCCCAAGACCCTTCTCTGGAGGAATCAATATTTCTGTAAGCCTTTGGAGCTGGCCCATCTACCTCCTGGGTTGCTCCACCCGCCGATGAACTAATTGACTTGGTCTCTAAGCGGGTGTGGAAGGAACCTGATATGGTTGAGCCAATCCCCAAGAAACCAAACCAGATTCTGGCTCCATCAGTAGGCAAGGAACTTTAAAGTAAAGGGGTGCCAATAGATGCCATGGTCATGGCGGCAGCTACAAAAAGGAACTTGTGTAACAGAGTTCCACTGTCCATCCTCCTAACAGAGAGTCTAGGGCAGTTGACAGATTTGAGAAGCATGTTTATGCTTCAGCAACATTTGCACTCAGATTGCTGTCTGGCACACTGTATGAGGCTTCAACGAGATTTGATTATTAAAGAGCTATTGAGATCTCTTTCTGGAACTGAAACTGCCGAAGCTTAGTCTTGAGTAGTGTCTCAGCTGGCTACCCTGCAAGCTATATCTAATTTGTCCAGGATACGTATCTGACATGCTGCAGAAGGTTCCTCAGGGGCTGCGGGTTCAGGTATTCCCATAAGGAGGCATGCCTGGATATGCCTGTGTAATTTATGTTGAGCCATTCAAGTCCTCATTCATCAGTGCTCCTTTCAACAGCTCTTCTTTGTTTGGCCCCACAGTGAAGGACAGACTCTCCATGTGTGAGAAAGATGGAAAGACTGTCTCTGCGGTTCAACCCCTCAAAGGACCTTTTCCAGTAATCAATGAGGAGGTTGAAAAATGTGGTTCAGAAAGTCCCAGGATCCTTTCCAGGGCTCACGTAGAGATAGTTCCCCCAGAGGCAGATGGGGGAGCTGTAATGGAAGGCAATACCCCCTTGGCAGAGGAGGTCCACAAAACCAGGGGTCGAGAGATTCCTTTTCCTACAGCCCCTTTTAGTGCTTCTGAAAGGAGGCCCAGTTGTCCACCTCTGGAAGCAGTTGGGGGTCACTTATTTCTGCACCAGAGAGCCTGGCTAGATATAACAAAAGACACTTGGGTGCAGAGAATTATTTCCAGAGGTTATATAATTCCCTTTTCCCTTCCTCATCTATTATCAAGAAAATTTCCTAATGTTCCACCCAATCAGAGGAAAGCAGCAGCGTTGGAGATTCAAAAGCTGCTCAGAAAAAGAGTCGTCCAAGAGGTCCCACCAGACCAAGTAGAATCTGGAACTTACTCAGGATTCTTTTTAGTGCCAAAGAAAGCATGGAACTGAAGACCAATTTTGGATCTCAGTGTATTGAACAAGTCAGACTGACACAAAATTCTCGATGATCACGGTTCAGTCCATTCTGCCATTTCTGGTCAAGGATGACTGGATGTGCTCGATAGATCTTCAGGATGCGTACTATCACATAAAGATGAACAGATGATCCAGAAGGTACTTATGCTTCCATCTGGGAGCCAGTCATTATCAGTTCAGAGCACTACCCTTTGTCCTCACCACAACCCCCAGGGTGTTCACCAAGTGTATGGCAGTGGTAGCAGGTCACTTGAGACTGCAAGGATTCTGGATGTTTCCATATCTAGACAACTGGCTCATTACCACCCCGACCAGGAGTCAACTGATAGAAGCATGAGATCAAGTGCTACAGACCTGTTCACATCTCAGAATAACAATAAATTCCAGCAAGTCTCTCTCACAAACAACCCAGACATTAGCATTCATAGGAGCAGTGTTCAACACAGTACCTATGGTAGCTTCTGTTTCACTATCAAGAGTGCAGATGATAACGATGCAGGTCAGGAAAATTATTTGCAGTACCAGAATTTCAGCTTAAGTGATTCTGCAAGCCCTAGGGTCAATGTCAGCAGCCATAATTTTAGTCCATTTAGCGAGATTCCACATGAGAATTCAACAATAGATGCTAGCTGTACACTGGTCAATACTTTCTCAACCCATGTCAGTGAAGATAAGAATAACTGAAGTATGCAAAAGATACCTTTACTGTGGATGCAACCGCAGTAGGTATTACAAGGCCATCCTTTCATCCTCCCTCAGCCCAAGGCCATAGTGACTATGGACGCTTCCCATATTGGGTGGGGGTCATTATCTGGGGAAAACAGTCCAAGGCACGTAGACCCCCCCCCCCCCAAAGAGGCCAACTTGCATATCAGTGTTCTGAAAATAAGGGCAGTGCTTTTGCCTTTGCAGACATTCCCAGACATTCTCTCCCTCTAGAAACAATTACTGTCCAGACAGACAACACGTCAGTAGTTTGATACAGCAACAAACAAGGGAGAACCAGATCTTATCCGCTGTGTTGAGAAGCCCTCAGGGTGTGGCAGTGGGTGATGTCTTCCAACCACTTTCTGATAGCAATGCATATTCTGGGGAAATCCAACATGATAACAGACAAACTGAGCAGGTCCATCTTACTACCTCATGAGTGGTCTCTCAACAACAAAGTGACGGAAATGATTTTCAGTCAGTGGGACCAGTCTTGCTATGATCTTCTTGCCTCTCTGCTAAACAAGTGCAGCAGCTTTTTTGCCCTTTACTCCCACAGGGGGAATCACAGAGAGATGCTGTACTCCACAATTGCCCCCCCCCCCAGTCTTCTGTATGCTTACCTTCCGTCTCCCCTAATTCCCAAATTCCTGCAGAAAGGAGCCCGGTTGAAGAGCATAGTCATCCTCATTGCACCTTACTGGCCTCAGTAGATTTGGAGATTTGGATTCCTTTCCTTTGGTAACATCTACAGTATCCATCTTGGATACTGGATCCAACTCCAGACCTTCTGTCCAACCTGACAGGCACAGTTCATATGGATACCTCAAACCGCAAACTAACAGCATGGTTTCTCCAAATGTCCTTCTATTCTACTGTTGCATTATTCTTAACATAAGGGATTCCCTGCCAAGGGCATCCCAACGTCCAGCCAGCATACCAAACCTTTTACTCCCTAAGGTACGCCGTACATCACACATATGTTCTTCACGCATGTAAGGTATAAGAACGATATCTGGACATACCTTCCTCAGAGCTTCTCTGCTGCCAGTCCGAATGCCATCTTCGATCATCTGTTCACCCAAGTTGTTTGCTGATATACCAAGCTGCTCAGATAAGTGTCCCATTGGGGTTTTGTTTTCTTATTTACTGCTGGTTGTTGTTGTTGGGTCTTTACATGTCATCCAGAAAAGACAAATGCCAGTGTGGAAGACAAATTCCACATAAAGATGGTCACGAGCAGTGCTTGTTTTGCTTAGGGCCTACTCACAATCATAAAACTTGCAATATTTGTCAGACGTTTATGCCTACGACTTTACAAAGTTGTCTTTCCTGTTTTGTTATTTACTTGGGAAATCAGCATATCAAACTTTTAGAGAAGAACGCTATAGAGAGATCGTCTAGGTCTGATGTTGAATCTTCACTGAAGGAAAGCCCAGAGGTTCACCCGGTTCTGGGCTAGGGTTCCTCAGCTGAAGCTGTTTCAGAGTCCGCCATGGATCCGACTCCAGGCATGTCATCAAAGGCATTGCAGATGTCTCTTTGGATGGTCAGGGGGAACCAAGACATTATTACAGAAGGGCCTAGGGGTGGTTACCAAATTCTGATTAGGTAGGAGAGTCTGATGACTACTGTTGAGTGTAGGTTGAAGTTGGGACCCTCCATGTTTCATAAGGCAGATGTCCATGTAAAAAAAGAAGAAAAAAAACAAAGCATAATGTTCTTCATGTTTCACTGTTGCATTCATTACATTTGGGTAATCCTGCTGGCAGGTTGCTCTCAGTTGGCCTGAATTCCAAAGTTTTAGGTCCGGCGTCGGCTGTCGTCGCCCCTTCCCTAACGTCAGGTCGTCAGGGGTATAAAAGAAGCAGCCGACGCCATTTTCTTTAGTCTTTCTTGCCCGAAGCAGAAGCAGTTAGCAAGTGCTGGTCGGCCGACTCCTGAGATTTTCGAGTTCGAATTTCAGATCCAAAGTCTTCTATAAAGCTAAGTACCCCATTGGGGAAACTTTTTTCTTGCTCCAGAACCGATGTCAGAAAAAGTTAATAATTGTATTTCTTGTGGGAAGCAAATACCTCATAAGGACTTTCATTCTTACTGTATTCCTTGCCTAGGCCCTGATCATAACTTTCTGGGTTGTCAGTTTTGTGCTAGATTTAACTAACGCACTATTAAGCGTTGGTATGATTTTGCTTTAAACTACTTTGGAAGCAGGTTTAATTATCCAGAAATGTCATCGGAAAGCCATCCGACTACTGGAGTTCACAAAAAATGCAAAGAAAAAGAAAGACAGCCGAGGCCCAAAACCGACGATGAAGCTTCTCCTAAGCCAGTCGCTGGTTCTCAGTGAGGTGCTTTCACAGCCCCTGATGACCGCTACTTTAGAGTCGAAGGCCGCTACCGACTCCCACGAGGAGTTGGCCATGTCGCTGGAAACTCAGGGTATTGTAGTCTCAGACGCTAATCCTTCAGATGGGTCCGGAGCCACTGAGCAGGCACCGGCTTCTGAGGGTGTATTCAGACCCAAACATCTATACATTAAACCGGCTTTAAAGGCAAAGACTAAAGCACCTTCAAAGGCAAAGAAGCAAACTCAAGAGCCACGTGGACAGGTTTCCATGCCCAAAAAACAGATGCTCAAAATGGCCGAAGACTTGATTATCTTGATCAGGGGTTCCCATCCCCCTCCTGATAAGAGGCCTAGGCAAGAGACCGACTATGAATCTTCAGATCAGGTTTCCATTTCTTCTGATTCCTCTTCTGATTAGGAATACCCCCCCCCCCCCTATGAGGAGTCTGATGCTGAAGAATCCATACCTTCAGCTTCTCCTCCTGAGGACTATTCTTTTGGGGAAACCTTAGATACCATGAGGGAGCATTTCCACTGGGAGAGCCAAGATTTTTCAGAATCTAAAAAGAGGCTCAGGGATTTCCTGTTACTACCTCAGCACAAGCCACTAGCCATCCCTCCTGTGTTAGACATTGTAGATGATGTGTTTTCAGAGTCCAGCCTTACCCCTGACTCCTTACCTCCAGCTCCTGTTAAGCCTGACAGATATTACAGGGTTCCTGACTCACATAAATTCCTTTTTAAAAACCCTGCTGCAGACCCAGAAACTATTTCTCAGGGTCCCAAAGGAGTTAAGGCTTCCGCTGCAAAAAACCCTACCTCTTCTGATAGGGATTCTAGGGCACTGGATAGATGGGGAAAAAGGTTTACACATCTGCTACCTTGGCTATAAGGGCCTTAAACTGTCAGTTTCATATGCTCAAATATCAGCAACATGTCATGGCATTGCTTAAACAGAAAATGTTGGTAAACTCTGAATGTGCAGAAAACAAGGAAATGCAGGATATATTGCATGCAGCTGAACAAGTTGGAAAGCATAATTTGCAATGTGGTTTTGATTCTTTAGAGGCCTCCTGCAGGGCCGCAGTTACAGGTTCTGTAATTAGAAGGCATGCTTGGTTAAAGGAACAAAATCTGCCTGATCATGTTAAAGTTAAATTATTAGATGCACCTTTACCGCATGATATTTTGTTTGGTGTTAAGCAGAAGAGGTGTTAAAGAAAATGGAGGACAAGGCTAAATCTATGCAAATGGTCAAAGATTTCTTACAAGTACAGCCACCTAGGTTTAGTAAACACTGGCCAACAAAGAATTGGCTCTTTCCTGTGTCAGACAGACCTCAAAGGGGCAGACCCAGACGTCCTAGAGGCAGATCCCAGGCGCAAGGTTCATACAGGTCAAAGCAATGGGGTGCTTCTACCTCCAAAAGTGGAGAAGACAAATCACAACCTTACAGGAAATAGTCCCAATGACTTCCCCCTACCTGCACCAAGCACTTATTTCCCGGCAGCACCCTTAGGGGGAAATTAGCACTTTTTTCTCAAAATTGGCACATTATAACCCATGACAAGTGGGTTCTAAATATCGTGTCACAAGGCTACAAGTTCCATTTCCATACCCTGCCAAAGGCAAATGGCTGGCCAGATCTGCCAAAAAATCAGTGGGCAGAGGCACAAAAACAAGTCTCATCCGTCATGAACATGAGGGCCATTCAACAAGTGCCAGGGCGAGTGCGGGGACAAGGATTTTACTCAAGACTGTTCTTGGTACCCAGAAAGGACAAGGCCTGGAGGCCAATACTGGACCTATCAATTCTGAACACATTCCTGGCTATACCAAAATTCAAAATGTTGACATTGCAGCAGCTTCTGCCAATGCTGGGCAAGAACGCTTGGCTTGTAACTTTAGACCTAAAAGAGGCATACCTGCATGTCCCAATCAGACAAATATGCAGAAGATACCTCAGATTCACTGCCCTTTGGCTTATCTACTGCGCCCAGGGTATTTACAAAGTGCCTGGCACCAGTAATTGCATTTCGCAGACAAAGAGGGATACAGATATATCCTTACCTGGACAACTGTCTAATTCAAGAAGAGAACAAGGACATCCTTCTACAGCATCTGGTGTTTGTAAAAAAACTTCTAACATGCCTAGAGTACACAGTCAACGAAAAGAAATCAAAACTAGTACCCTCTCAAGAGATAATATTCCTGGGTGCAAACTTAAACACAACTGCCCAGATGGCTTATCTCACACCAGACAAACAAAGGCAACTGACTACCTATTTCAAAATGTTAGCAACAAAGGCCCAGTTATCTGCAAGAAATATTTTGCAGGCGTTGGGCTTCATGGCATCCTGCATCCAACTAATTCCATATGCAAGACTGCATATGAGGAAACTTCAATGGTACCTAAAAAGTGTTTGGACTCAACATTGCCACAGCCTGGAAACTATAATTACTCTCATTCCCTGCCTGCAACAGGAGTTTCGATGGTGGGCAAAGGCTTGTCACCAAAACAAGGGACAGCCGTTCACATTATCCCCAGCCAGGCAGACACTAACAACGGATGCATCAGATTATGCCTGGGGGGCCCACATGACAGGAAGATGCATTCAGGGAACATGGACCTCAAACCAAATGCATTTACATATCAATCAAAAAGAGATGCTAGCTGTACAAAATGCCCTGTCAGCCTTCAAGGACCTACTTCATCCAGGACAACTGCTGATAAAGACAGACAACACCATGGTCATGTGCTATGTAAACAAGCAGGGGGGCACACATTCTTACCCCCTTTGCAGGCTAGCCATGACTTTG
This sequence comes from Protopterus annectens, assembly GCF_019279795.1. Taxonomy (NCBI): domain Eukaryota; kingdom Metazoa; phylum Chordata; order Ceratodontiformes; family Protopteridae; genus Protopterus; species Protopterus annectens. The sequence continues at coordinate 88,053,863 of NC_056738.1, read as the reverse complement.
TGGGACACAGCATTGACTTACCAAGTACATCTGCAGGCACAATTCCTGCCAGGAAGGAACAATACTCTGGCAGACGATCTAAGCAGAAACCTCATGGATCCCCACGAATGGCAGCTGGATCCACAAGTCTTCAGCATGATAACAGGGAAATGGGGATGCCCGGACATAGATCTATTTGCCTCTCTTCACAACTACCAACTAAAGAGATTCTGCACAAGGATTTATCACAGACAAGCATGGAAAATGGACGTCCTATCCTTCAGCTGGAAAATCCTATCAGTATATGCCTTTCCCCCTCTGCCTCTCCTCCCCAAGGTACTCCTAAAGGTCAGACAGGAGAAGCCAAAGATGATACTGATTGCACCTCACTGGCCCCCAATTTTAAGGAGCGTGTCTCAATGCCCAGCTTGGACCTTACCTCAGTACCGCATCTACTGTCCCAGCAAAACAATCAGATCCTGCACAGCCAGCTCAGGACTTTAAACCTGGCAGCATGGTGGATAATGTAGTCATACAAAACACACCTCACAGCAAAGCTGTGATGGATATCATTTTGGAAGCCAGAAGGCCTAGTACTAGAATATCTTATGCTGGAAAATGGAAGAGATTTTGTGCTTGGAACCAGGCACAAGGAACAGATACAGCTGTGCCAAATATTCCTCAGATTTTTACAATATTTAACTGAGATGCTGGACAAAGGCCTATCTTTCTCATCTATTAAAATTAATGCCTCTGCCATTTCGGCTCATTACAATGCAGAGCCACCAATCTTTTCTTATCCCTTATTAAAACAGTACCTATCACCAATGCCTGCATGGGACCTCAACTATGTCTTGGAAAAACTCACCCTGCCTCCTTTTGAGCCAGCTGCTACTGCTGATATAAAACCCTGCCTCCTTTTGAGCCAGCTGCTACTGTTGATATAAAGTTTTTATCTTGGAAAACAGCTCTGCTCCTAGCAATAACTTCTGCAAGACGAGTTTCAGAGCTACAGGCACTTATGGCATTGGAACCTTTTATCATTTTTTATCCGGACAGAGGGTCTCCCTGAGGACAAACCCAACATTTATGCCTAAAGTGGTGTCCAGTGTGGCTCTTAACCCAATCATTCATCTGCCAACTTTTTATCCGAATCCGAACAAGGGGGAAAAAATTCTGCAATCTTTGGACATACACAGATAGCTTAGATTCTACTTGGACAGAACCAAAGTTTTCAGAAAGACAGAGCAATTACTAGTGGCATATGCTGCAGGATCACAAGGAAAGGCCATCTCAAAGCAGACTTTTTCAAAGTGGATAGGCCACTGCATTCGTTTCTTCTACTTATACCATGGCAAGCCAGTGCCTAAGGGCATTAGGCCACATTCCACCAGAGCTGCAGCCACTTCAGCAGCCTTTCTCAGGGGAGTATCAACCAAGGACATTTTAGAGGCAGCTACTTGGAATTCAGTGCACACCTTTACAAAGCACTATCATCTGCCACTCTACTCTAAATCCAGGGCAGGCTTTGCCACTGCAGTTCTGCAGGGTCTCATAGCCGCTCCTAATGCTGTTTAGCTCCAGCCTCCCAACCATAGCTTTGGAAATCTACCCAAATGTAATGACTGCAACAGTGAAACACGAAGAACATAGTACAGTTGTGTACACTTACCATAAATGTAGATGTTGGAGTGTATTCACTGTTGCAGTCCAGGTTACCCACCCGCCATCCCCCCGTTTTCTTCTGATGGAATCTATCTTTCCTTCTCTGATTTATACAACCTATATGGTGTATTTGCTTGTGGATGAAGGTAAAGTTTATATTGCTGTGTGTAATTTTATATATAGATATAAATTTTGGCTACTCTTTTAGTGGGCACCTGACATCTGGGGCAAGGAAAACTAAAGAAAATGGCGTTGGCTTCTTTTTTTATACCCCTGACGACCTGACGTCAGGGAAGGGGTGATGACAGCCGACGCAGGACCCAAGACTTTGGAATTCAGGCCGACTGAGGACAACCTGCCAGCAGGATTACCCAAATGTAATGACTGCAACAGTGAATACACTCGAACATGTACATTTATGGTAAGTTTACACAACTGTACTTTTCTTCTACCAGGGACCATCAGTGAGTGGCAACATTTTACCCAGGACATATTTAATGCCCTTATGGCTTTGAAGCCTCCTTTGGGTGTCTGTTCCTGCTCCTCCTTGGACATCTTCCCTTCAAAATAGAGTTAGGAACCAGGATGAAGAGATGATCCAGAAAATACTTGCACTTATGTCTTGGAGCCAGTCATTATCAATTCAGAGCACTGACCTTTGTCCTCACCACAGCCCCCAGGGTGTTCACCAAGTCAATGGCAGTGGTAGCAGTTCACTTGAGACTGTAAGGATTCCGGGTTTCCTCGGATGAGGATTTCTTGGCCTATTCCACACAGATTCCTTCCCCTCTAGAGTATGCATCATTTAAGAGGAATCTACTAGTCCAGAGTATCCTGTGGAGGAGATTACTTTTACAGACACAATTGCTAAAATGAGGGAATATTTCAAGTGGGGTTGCTCCCAAGTTTCTGGTGTGCAACACAGATCTTATGAGCTCCACAAACGGAGTCTCCTTTCCCATCTGCTTTTCCTAAAGTTTTGCCTGCTTTACTGGATGCTTTTTCTTCAGCATCTTATGTTCCCGGTTCTCAGCCCCCTGCTCCTAAGAAGCCTGATCATTTTACCAGGTGCCTGAAGATTGCAAATTTCTTTGCAAGAGTCCATCTGCTGACCCTTCACTGGTTTCTTTGGCCTCAGATAAGCCTTCTAAATTACTGCCCACTACTAAACTTCTTCCCTCAAATAAGGAAGAAGCAGGAATATGGAAAGACTGGGAAAAAAAGCCTATACTTCTGCCACCCTTGCTTTGAGTGCTATTAATTATCAAACTCATATGACTAGATATGTTTTGGCTGTCCTTTCTCAGGCTACTCAAGCTATTTCTGACCTTCCAGATTCACAGGAGAAAACTTCAGCCTTCTCTTTGCTAGGGGCTTCCTCTGAGGTGCAGCTATAATGCAGCAGAACCTTCATCTCTAGCTACTGCTTTAGGATCTGCATTGAGGAGGTATTTCTGGCTAAGGTTTCAGACTTTGCTAGATGACATAAAAGCTAAGTTGATGGATGCTAACCTGGATAACAATGTTTTTTTTGGTACTCCTACTGCTGATTTAAGTTATTGCAAGAGAAAGCCAAGGAGTTACAAGACTTGAAACATCCTTTGGTTTCACCTGTGTCAAAGTTCCAAAAGAATTATCCTTCCAAACCAGCATTTGTTTGTATACATGCCTGTACTCCTCCTAAAAGTGAAAAAACTGGTAGGAGAACTCATATGCCTAAGACTTCTTAGGCTTCTGGCCAGAAGCAGCCATTTCCTGACAAGCTAGGTGGCATATGCGTATCACATTCCTCACAGCCTCATTCCTCTTTCCCTTCATCTTTCTCTGTCTTTTCCTCTTTGGACAAACATAACACAGGATTCTTAGGTTCTTTCCATAATTCATCAAGGGTATTTCATGGTTTGGAAGTCCCTTCCTCCCTTCATGGGCATTTGCATTCCTCAGCCACCTCGGGAACATTTACATTTCTTTCTAGAGGTACTTCAAGATCTGTTAAATCAGGGAACTATTCAAGATGTTCTACAAGATCAAAAAGGGAAAGGGTTCTCTTCAAGGCTATTTCTGGTGGCCAGAAAAGAGGGTCCTTGGAGACCCACTTTTGACCTTTCACACCGGAATACCCTTCTGAAAATACCTTCCTTTCACATGTTGTCTCTTCAGACCTTGTTTCCTTTAATTTTTCTTCAGGCTTTCCTAGCTTCTCTGGATATCAAGGATGCTTACCTTCACATACATACTCATCCACATTTCAGGATTTTTTTACGTTTCTCTGTTGCTTCCTGGCATTTTCAGTTCTCTGCTTTGCCCTTCGGCCTCTTTAATGCCCCAAATGCTTAGCTCCTATGATTGCTTTCTGCAGGCTTCAAGGCATCCAAGTATTTCCTTACCTGAACAATCTCCTCTTTCAAGCATCCTCTCCAGAGACAATACGGCAAAATCTTCACTTTGCCATTACTTTTTTGAAAAGTCTGGGCTTCACAATAAACTTCAAAAAGTCATCTCTAACCCCTTCCCATAATCATGTTTTTCTAGAGTGCAGGATTCAGACAGTGCCTTTGCTGGCATCCCTGCCTCCACCAAAGACCTTGATTCTCATTTCCTTCTTTCAAACACTTCTTCCTATGACCTCTGTCACAGCCAGAAACTTTCTGAGACTTATGGATTTTATGGCTTCCACTATTCACATGTAACCTCTAGTCAAACTCCACATGAGGAAATTTCAGTGGTTCCTGAAATCAGTCTGGCAACAGCAAGCACATCCCCTAGAATTTACAGTTCCTCTTCTTCCTTGTCTGAAGAGGGAACTTAAATGGTGAATTCAGCAGTTGTCTTGAACCCAGACCTTCCCTTCCATCCACCTCTTCCATCTCAAGAGCTGTTCACATATGCCTCAGAGGTAGGTTAAGGAACAGCCTTTGGCACAGTGAAAGTGCAGGGGGTCTGCTCTCCTGTTCAGCAGAAGGAGCACATCAGCATAAAAGAAATGAGAGTTCTTCTGCTGGTACTTCAGGCCTTCTATCCTCTTTTCTCCCCAGGCAAGTCAAATTGTTTACAGACAGCACCACAGTCTTGTGGTATGTGAACAGACAAGGGAGAACAAAATCTTTAACTTCTTTGCAGGCTTGCATTCATGGTATGGGAGCTTGCAGTTCAGTATCATGTGACTGTTCAGGCGGTTTATATTCCCTCATGTAAAAATTTTGTGGCAGACACTCTGAGTAGATCCTTGACTCAATCCCATTAATGGATGCTTCACAGAGATGTGTTTCTGGGCATTGTCCATAAGTGGGGTACTCCTCCAAACAGATCTGTTTGTCCCCCTCCAAACAGACAACTTCCTCAATTTTGTGCCAGAGTCCCAGGTCCTCTGGTTTGGAAGGTGGATGCTCTCTCATTTTCTTAATGCACTCTCTCCCCTTCCTCTCATTACAAAAGTTCTGTTTAAGATACAACAGGACAAACCCAAAATCTTGATGGTGACTCCCTTTTGGCCAAGACAGCATTGGTTCCCTCCTCTTCTGCATTTAGCCAAGGGGAGTCATCACAAGTTACCTCACAGGGTGGACCTACTCACACAAGACAAAGTATCCCTGATCCATCCCCATCTGTCCACTCTTCAGCTGACTCAGTGAGTGATAAAATTCTGATTCCTTACAGACACCTTTTCTCTGAAGACGTGCTTAGGGTTCTGCAGGAGGCCAGGAAACCCAGTACTAAGAAATCTTACATATCCAAATGGAAGAGGTTTTCTGTCTGGTGTCTTTCACGTAACCTGGTGGATGTTCCTGTGGTTCTTTCTTACTTGTGTGAATTGCTCAATGCTGGGTTGGCTTATTTCTCTGTTAAGTCTCACTTCTCAGCTATCTCTGCTTTTCTGCCTTTATCTCCTCGTTTAGCTTCTAGGTTTGAGGCACAACCATTTCTAAAAGGCGTCCTTCACATTAGACTTCCCAATTTTGTTTTGGAAAAATTGACTTTAGCTCCTTTTGAGCCTGCAGCTTCAGCTTCCTTGCAACACTGTTCTTGGAAGACTGTTCTGTTGTCAGACCCTAGTTCAGCCAGATGGGTGTCTTAGCTTGAAGCCCTTATGGCTTGTCCTCCTTTTTTGGTTTTTCATAAGGACAGGGTGTTCTTGCATACTAATCCTTCTTTTATGCCCATGGTGGTGAATGAATTGTCACTTAATCTATTAATTTGCCTACTTTTTTCCCCTTCTTCACAATCTGCTAGTGAGACGGTTCTATGTGCCTTGGATGTGCATAGACAACTCAAACTTTATTTGGATAAGACTAAGGCTGTCAAGAAATCTGATCAGCTTTTTGTTTCTTTTCATCCCAGATCTTTGGGATTAGCTGTTTCCAAGAAGACAGCTTCTTCTTAGATTTCTAAAGCTATTTCTTTTTGTTATGTTTCTCATGGAAAGGCCCTTCTTTCTTCTGTTAAGGCTCATTCAACCAGGGCTGTGGCTTCTTCTGTTGCTTTTTTTCAAGGGTATGGACACTAATTCCATTTTTGAGGCAGCTACCTGGACTTCTGGCCATACCTTCATCAAACACTTCAAGTTAGATGGAATTTCCAGAGCTAGAGCTGGTTTTGCTAGGGCCATTCTTCATGGCGTTTTAGAACGCTTTACTGGTCCTTTCTCCACCCAAGTTTCCTCCTGAGCTTTGGTCCTCTCCCTTATGTTAAGAATACTGTAAGAGTAGAATAGAAGGACATAGCATAATTGTGTAAAATCTTACCATAATGATAGATGTCCTTCTTTTCACTTTTGCAGTATTCAGTCCCTCCTACCCCATGGTAGTTTTGTGTCTTCTGGATGTACTGTTTACCTCTTTCTTTTCCTTAGGCTGGCATTCCAACTGGAGCATTCAGTTCTGAGGATGGTATACCCGGATGTCACTTTTATGTCTTGTGTATGTGAGGAGCATACATGGAACGTACGGCAAACCTTAAGTAGTAAAAGGCTTTGTTATACTGGCCAGACATCAAGACACCTTTGGCAGGGAATCCCTTATGTTAAGAATACTGCAACAGTGAAGAGAAGGACATTGATTGTTATGGTAAGATTTTACACAACTGTACTTTCCTTAAATAGCCAGACAACCAGTCCTGTCTTCCCCTGTCTGATCTATACTTTTATCTTCCCATAAACCTTCTACTAGGAAACTGTACAGAAGTAAGTGGAAAATATTCATTTGTTGGGTAGAGCAAAATCAAATTGACTTCTTCTCAGCTCCAGTTCAAACAATTCTGGAATTTTTGGCAAGTCTATTTTATGGAGGTACTAGTTCATCAACTATAAAAAGGCCAACTCACAGAAATTTCTGACTTTCGTGTTGGATTCCAAAACTCTTCACTGGTTTCCTCTAAGCTGTGTAAAGACTTTTTGAGAGGCACTGTCCTACTAAAACCCCCTTATAAAGACCCCACTCCACTATGGGATTTAAATTTGGTACTGGAAACCTTAATTCATTCTCCCTTTGAACCAGCAGCTAAATGTGATCTTAAATTCATGACCTGGAAAACTATCTTTCTAGTTGCAATTACATCTGCTAGAAGAATTTCAGAACTTCACACTTTATCTTCTTAATCTTCCTATTTGATTTTTCATAAGGATAGGGTCACGTTACATAACAATGCTTTCTTTCTTAGTAAAGTGTTGTCAGAGTCCAGCATCAACCAATCCAGTAATTTGCCAGTATTCTTTCCAAAATTTAAAAATAAAAGGGCATATATGCTGCATTTATTGGATATCCAACAACAATTATGTTTCTACCTACACAGAACAAAATAAATTAGAAACACAGATCAGCTATTTATCTCTTTTGCACATTCAAAATTGGGTGAATCAGTTACAGAGGTAACTCTAACTAGATGGTTGACAGATTGTATTTCATTTGTCTATAACAAGTTGAATCTCCCCTTACTAAAACCTTTAAAAGCTCATTCAACCAGATCTATGGCAACTTCTACTGTGTTCCAGTCTAGAGTTTCTAGGAATGATATAAGTGCGGCTGCAACTTGGTCAAATCCTCATACTTTTATCAGTCATTACAAAATAGATCTGGTCTCAAGGGGAAGAACAGCATTTGGCACAACCATACTTAGGACTATCCTTCCTTAGACTCTAGCCAGAATTTTAGGTCACTGGGGATTCTGATCCATTAGTTGAGGAATGAATGAAAATTGACAGCATCAGATAAAAAGTTATGTACTCACCATAATGTTCCATCGGTGTTATCCATTTTCATTTTTCTTCAACTCCCCACCCACCAACCCCCACCATTTTTAATGACTGACTTTTGGAGGAACGTGAGGCTTCAAGGACATCGGTGTCCTTTGTGTTGAACTCCAGTTATGGCATATCAGTATAGTCTTCCTGTCAAGCAGCAAACAAGATCTTAGAGATTTAGAGGGTGACGCATTATCGGTAGGGAAGGAGCTCGAGAGTTTTTGGAGGCCACGAGCTAGTGTAATAGCTGATGTTGGATACTAGTATTGGATCTGAACCCATTAGTTGAGGAAGAATGAAAATGGACAACACAGATGGAATGTTATTGTGAGTAAATAACTTCTTTTTCCTTCTTTTGTTGCCCTATTATCAGCTTGTTTCCCCAGAAAAGTTAGAGAAAATAGAAAAATGTATTCCTCTGTTGCAGCCTGAAAGACAGGATGAAGCATTTGTTGCTAAAGGAAAACATTTCATGGGACTTCCAAGGTGGCTGCTCACTGATCAACAGCATAACTTCAGCTCTCCCAGTGTAAGAATATAAACTGAGAAAAAGGAGTGACATTGAAAAAGTTTTTTTTTTTGTTTTTGTTTTTTTTTTATTTGTAAAATTCAGTTACTAGCTAGTAAATACACTGCCTGGATGCTAGCAAAGAAGAAGTTTTGAAAAATTGAAAGAAAATCAACTAGACAACCAGAAAAGATAAAGAGAAAACACTGTGTAGGAAGGATTCTGGAGCTGTTCAGCAAAAAGTAGTTCTAGTGGGTCTATAGTAGAAGCTCGAAGAGTGTCTTCATCGAAAACTTAAATACCGACACGTAAAGAGCGAACACTGGAAACCACGAATGGCCACTTCTGTGAATTTTTTCCCTGTGAAAAAATTCACTTGGCTGTTATGGGAATTGCCCTTTTCTCCAATGTAGAGTTATCTTGGAGTTGGTATATTTAGTTAGGGAGATGTGAGGGGCACAGCCCCCCACTTGATTAGGGTTTTGAAGTTTGTTTTTGTGTTTACAGCCAAGTGAATTTTTTCCCTAGGAAAGAATTTGTGGAAGTGGTCATTTGCGGTTTAAAGCTTTCACTCTTTACGTGTCGCTGTGTATGTGTTCGAAGAAAAGGTTCTTTGAGCATATAATATAGACCCGTTCTAGCTTCAGCTTTTGTTCAAGAGATGGCATCCCATAATTCAGAGGAAAAAAATAAGTCATTTATACCTAGAGGTGATTAAAATAAATGAAACATTGAAGACGTATAATGCTTCAAACAACCAAAAAGCTGGAAAAAATAGAAGAAGCTTTAACTAGCCATTCAGCTGAACTGATAAAACTGCAAAAAGCAGAGGATGATTGTGACAATGTGAGCTATTGGGAACCAGAAGTCAGATGACCAGACGTATGTGATGTCATTCTGTGCAGAAATAATGTTTTAATATTAGATGAGACAGAAATCTCGGGCAGTCTGTTTCTTGGAACCTGACATAGAAGGATCCTTCACCTACTTCATCTTGCTTTGCTTTGTTAAGTAAGTAGGAACAGTAATTGTCTAGATCAGCCAGGAAGATAAAGTGAGAATAGTTAACTATTGTTTTTTCTGTAACTGTGTGAATCTTTCCAGCTGTGTTATTTTTAATATTTCCTGTGTCTAAAACTCTGGTGTTTCCTGTAAATAGATATTTTGTATTTTCATGTTCTTTTATTATTTATTATTAAATATATTTAAACTTTTCGTCGTGGCTGGTCCTTTAAAGAATATTTTAACCTTTCAGAGTACTTATATCTATTGGTGACACTGTGGCCACTCCTGAAGCTTAACTGTTTGGTCAACATTACCATTTGTATTAATATTGGTTTCGCTCAGTATAATTGGGTACCTTTGCAAGTCTTAGGTAGTTGACTTTGTAGTGTCTTATGGCAGTGAAAGCCACCTAATAGTCTGGGCAGAAGGGGGCTGAACAGGTAAATCTGTGCCAGCCTTTCGTGTGTGTGTGTGTGTGTGTGTGTGTGTGTGTGTGTGTGTGTGTGTGTGTGTGTGTCTGTGTGTGTGTGTGTATGTGTATGTGTGCGTGCATGTGTGTCAGCTACTTGGTGCAGGGACACGAAGCACTGTTTTCACAGAGAGGGTGCAGGAGGACTTGGCTTGGACACTCAGCTGAGGACTTAACCCTATAGCTGTGCTAGTGGGGAGCCTTATTAGAGCCCTAAAGGGAGACAGATATAAAGAAAGCCAGACCCTGGGCTGACTGTGTTCCCTCGGTGCTCTTAAGGGAAATTGTGCTTGATGCAGAGATGCTGCGTGTATCCATTTGTATTCCATGTGAACATCCCTCTCTAGTGTCAGTGGTGAGGATTCAGGCTCCTTGATTACTGGCCCAGAGTGGGGATCTCAGTGACATTCAAAAAAGGCTGGCTGAATATGATGCTTCTCCAGAAGAATTGTTCAAATAAGTAGTAGAATTAGAACACAAAGAATGCAGAGAAAACCTATGATTTTCTGCTATATCACAGAAACTGAAAAGAACAGACTGTCTTAAATTTATGAAAGCATAAATAAGCAACTAGACTGGTGTTCCACAGCAGAGCTTGTTAATTGAAAGGGCACATCAAGAGTATGCTCCAAACCTGGCCATGAAAAAGCACACAGTACCTATATTAATAAAGATGCAGTCATGCTAGCAGAAAGAGTTGATCCTGACAACATTTTTGCAGAAAGACAAAATATTTCAAATTGGAATGTTTGTAGAAAATGATTATTCGCTGTACTCCAGGCAGAAGAAAAGCAAATTTTCCCAGCAATCAGGGAATGTCAAGAGGCAGGTGTGAAATTCCAGGTGCCATATCCCGTTGTCTTCAGAGAGGTTTTCCTGGAGGATTAAAGTCATTTTTGTCATCGAACAGGCTAAGGTAGAAATATAAAAGTTTGTCCAACAAAAAGTAAGTCAGCAAGCAGAAGGAGACTCTGCTTCTTATCCTTCTGACTGTAAGATTTATAGACAGATTTTGCCAGTGAAACTTTTTCCAGTGTTCCAAACGAAAATGCTTGATAGGAAAAAAGCACAGGGGTTGACTAGAAGAATCAGTGGCACCTTAGACTTGAATTTCGGTGTTGGAAGCTGAGATGAACAGGAAGAACACCAGCAACTCTGAAATTAATGAATAAATGAAAAACTTTAAAGCATGTTATCACATTCTTGAACTATGGTTTTGCAAGGAAAAAAATGTCTGAAAAACACTGGACTTTTGTTGACTTTGATAAACTTGTGGATGGACTATAAAGCATATATCACACTTCTTATCATTAATGTTTAGAAGAACACTAAAAGAGGGAAAACTAACTGTAGGTAAAAAATTTTGTTTTTAGTATTTGTATAAAACATTTCATGATATAAACTACATGTTATATACAGTAAAATAGTTTTGTGTAGTATGTAATCAGGGGTATTTTAAATTGGTGGAGTGGAGACTTTTCAGTGACTATTGTATGTGTTAAAAATATTAAAGTAAACAAGTACTTTTTTACTTTTAAAAATATTAAAGAAAAAGGCTGGACAAAAGCAAGTGTAATCTTATGCTGTGAGCTTGGGCTGCAGTCGGATGTAAAAGTGCACTGATTATATTGTATATAGAATTAGGATATTTTCTCTTTTTATTTTACAAAGGTGAATGTCTAGATTACTACCTTTGGCTTAAGCTGTTAATAGGTGTTTTTGTAAGCATGTAGGCTTTAAAAATAAGATAAAATGAAGAAAGCCATTTTAGAGGGACTGACAAATAATAAGGTAGTGAAGAATAGGCGGAATTTCACAGAACAAGAAGAGGTGCAGTTGCAGAATGCAATTCAGAAAATAAAGGATTACCTTGATAAATATGCATGAGTTTAGAAAGATTGCTATTAAGCAACTGTTTTTGATAATAATGCCAGAGCACAAAAACTTTTAGTGCAACAACTCAGATGACAGAAAGTAGAAAGGGTTGTCGCCAAGCTTAGGGATCCTATAACAAGGAAGATAACGAGATCAAGTAGAGTTACTACACCAGAATATTTCCGAAATTTTATGAGATCAAGAAAAGGTACAACTGGAAATATTTATGGAAGAATTAAATATGACAAGGTTAGAGGTAGATGAGGCTCAATTACTAATAGAATTGGAGAAGTTGAGATAAAAATGGTGATATATAACCAAACAGGAAAGTCCCCAAGAATATATAGTATTCCTGTGGTAGTTTGGAATTTAGGAGGGAAAAAACTGATAAAGATCTGGAAGGTTTTGTTTAATGATATTTTCAGAGGAGGAGAAGCACCAACATCCTGGAAGAAAGCAGTGGTGGCTGTTATACTTAGAGAGGGTAAAGTCCCATTAGATCCAGCTTCATATAGGCCCATTCAATCCTAAACCATGATTATAAAGTGTTTATGTCTGTAATGTGTAAAAGAATGCCAAAGGTGATGCCAGAATTGATAGACACGGATCAGTGTGGTTTTGTAGAGGGGAGGCAAACATTTGACAACATTAACAGAACATTGATGATCCAGAGGGAAGATGAATGTAAGAAAATACCACTTTTGTTGGAACATCTTGATGTAGAGAAAACATTTGACAGAGTAAGCTGGGAGTTTACGAGCAGGGCAATGGAAGCATTTGCATTCCCTGATAAAAGTAAAAGGTTAATTAGGAGGATATATGATGGATCGGAGGTGAAAATTAAAGTAGGTGGGTTCCTCTCTGATGATTTCTGTTTGAGCAGAGGCTCCAGGCAGGGTGCCCTCTTTCCCCTGTGTTATTTGCACTGTATTTAGAACCATTGTCAACTAATATAAAAGGCAGAGAAATTCAAGGATATAATTGGTATGTTAATCAAGAAAAGCAGGTTCTGTTTGCAGATTATATTATTTTTATTTATAGTTCCCTGAAAATGTTGTCATGAACTCGCAAATTGAAAATGATAATTTGACCTTTTCTATATTGTTAAAAATACTATGGTTAATAGAACTTCACTGTCACAGTCACATTTTGCATTATACTTGGATTCCATTGGGTGGTTATATGACTTCTGCTCAAGTTAAGCTGTCTAGGACTGGTCCAGAATAGATTGCATCAGTGGTACAGATCGTTTATATTTTACCATAATTTTTTCTCATATATAACTTTCATGGCTCAAACTCTATGGGTAAAAGAAGCCAATGTGGTGAGATCAAACTCAGCACTGAGCTTCACTGAAATCTCTAAGGGAAGAGTAGCAAACTTAGATTCATTGTGTGTCCGAGTGTTGTATTACACTTCCTGGAAAATATTATGAACTCTCAAACAGGAATAAACATAGCTCTTCTTGTACATTGGTATAAAGTATAGGCATTCATAGGCTCTTCACTGACACACTCTGGTATTTTGCTTTGCACTTGGATTTCATTAGGTGCTATATGATTTCTGTTCAGACAAAACTATGCAGCACCTGTCCAGAATATGCTAATTTAAGTTAGAACTGTCATTACACTGGAATTAATGGACTGGTTCCCAAAAGAGCCTTTCTTCAAGGCAATACTGAGAACTCTGACTAGCTCAAGCTTCTCCCTTTTACCATAGTGTGCACTGCTTTGAGTCAGCTCTTTAGATCTCATTGCTGCTATCAAGGGCTTTAATAGCTCTCTATGTTAGTTTGAGTTTAGAGAACTTTATTCAGTCATTTTGTCAGATAAGTGGGGGGGTTTTCTTCTTCAGATAATTTTCAAATAGTTAAATGGATTATATCAGTTAATTTTTAAAGTTTCTGACTCCTTTCATTAAATCTTTTACTTTTGGGGTTTTTCTCCATTTTTTTCCTTTCTCATTTTTCTTTCCTTCCCTTGTCAGCTATTAAGAAAACTACTTTTCACTCTCTTTTCCAATTCCAGACTATTCTTGTATGTTTAGTTAGTGTTGACTAGTATTAGTATTGGCTTGGTTTTATTTCTGTGATTAACAACATAGAGCAAGGGCAAGTCCTCTAACTTCTACAAGTGTGGACACTGCAGACACAAGATACCATCTCAAGACATACACAAACTTTGTGCCTTATGCCTTGCAGTTGGGCATCTCAGCTCAGATTTTACAGTATCTAGAAACGTCAGTTCTAGGACCATGTTGGTCTAATGCAATAAGCTAGTCCCGAAATTAATGTTGAAGGTGATCTGTCCAAAGGAAAACAAAGAGAAAGAAGGAAAAGTACAGTGATGAAGACAAAGACTTGCCCACCAACCTAGAAAAGAAAGCTAGAGAAATCAGATACCACATATTAGAGCATCATCCTTCCACCATCCAGGACCTTCTTCACTGATCACTTCTTTGTGGCCAGTCTGTCCTACCAGGCAAGTGGCTTCGGCTCTGAACAACTCCACACTGAGGAGAAGAATGGGAAGATGTCCTTCAAGGATGCATCTGCAGTCCTTACAAATGGGTTGTCCTGTCGTCAGGCAGCCCTTCGGTCGGCCGGATTCCAAAGTCTGGGTCTGGCCTCGGCTGGTGTCGCACTTCACCCGATGTCATAGCTGCAGTTCTTCGGGTATAAAGGCATCAGCCGACGCCATTTTCCTCAGTCTTTCTTGCCGCTTGGCGCCCGAAGCAGAAGCTGTTCGCAAGTGCCGGTCGGTCAGAACCAGAGATTACTACTACAAGTACCGAAGACTTCTAAAAAGCTAAGTACCCTGTTGGGGACTCTTTCTTGCCTCAGCCGATGTCAGAAAAAGTGAACAACTGTTTAAATTGTGGGAAACAAATACCTCATAAAGATTTCCACTCTTACTGCTTACCTTGCTTAGGCCCAGACCACGACGTAGCAGCTTGTCTAGCCTGTGCTTCTTTCAACCGACGAACGCTTAGACGTCAGTCTAAATTTGCTGAAGAGTTTTTCGGCTCTGCTTTTGCTTACATTATGCCGTCGGATACTCCGACTACGCAAACTTCTAAAAAACGCAAGGAAAAGGACCGACACTCGCGGTCCGCGGTTTCGGCCGAAACCACGGTTAAGCCAACTGCGAGTGTCTCGGTTTCGGCTGAAACCGAGTCCACGGTTCTTCCTTCGGCCGAAAGCTTGCCACTTACCGAGGCCTCATCCAGCTTGGCTGAATCTGCTACTGAAATCCCACCTGCTCCTGCAGGTTCACAGGATTTATCAGATACTATCCCTTTGGATATTTCTACCCCTGCACGTGGAGCTGCTAGGCCTCCTGCATCCATGTCGATTAAGGCCTTTGCCAGGGCTAAAGCAGCAAAAACTACCAAAACTGTGCCTGCTAAGACCCCCTCTCACAGGCCCAGTTCTAGTTCACAAATGCTTAGTCTAGCAGAGGATCTCATTTCTTTGATCCGGGGATCCCAAACACATCCAGACAGGGCCTCTCACCCACCTCCAGAGAAGAGGACTAGAGTAGAGCACCCTGAGCCAGTTTCTTCAGATGGCTCCTCTGATGAATCAGATAATTCAGACCCTCCAGAGGCCCCTTTTTCTCCTTATGAGGACTCTGATGCAGAAGAGTCCATTCCTTCTGCCTCTCCGCCTGAGGAATTTTCTTTTGGGGAAACCTTGCATGCTATGAGGGAACAATTTCAATAGCAGGGCCAGGATTTTTCAGACTCTAGGAAAAGGCTTAGAACCTTTTTGCATTTGACACAGCATAGGCCTTTAGCCATTCCTCCAGTACTTACTGTTGTGGATGATGCTTTTAATGATGCTTGTACTGCTCCTGATTCTCTTCCTCCGGCCCCTGCTAAGCCCGATAGGTACTACAGGGTTCCGGACACACATTATCATTTGTATAAGGCCCCTTTTGCAGATCCCGAAACTATCTCCCAGGGACCCAAGGCTGTAGCAGCTACCTCTACCAAAAAACCCCTCCCCTCTGAAAGGGAATTTAGGGCCTTAGAGAGATGGGGTAAAAAAGTTTACACTTCTGCTACTCTTTCAGCTAGGGCCTTGAACTGTCAATTCCACATGATTCAGTATCAGGAATTTATGTTAGACCAGTTAACTAAAAAACTGTCCTCTGATGAACCATTAGACAAAAAATCTGTACAGGAAATGGTACATAACATTCAGCAGGTCAGTAATCATTCCTTAAAATGCGGCTATGATGCACTGGAGGCTTCCTTTAGATCAGCCATGACTGGCACAGTGATCAGAAGACATGCATGGTTAAAAGAACAGTCCTTACCAGACCATGTTAAATCAAAGCTCCTAGATGCTCCCATGGATAAGCTCAATTTGTTTGGCTCCCCCGCACAGCAGGTGCTGAAGAAGGTGGAAGAAAGCAAAATCTGTCCAGACAGTCAAGGATTTCTTGCAGGTCCAGCCTCCAAGGTTTAGCAGGAACTGGCCTTCCAAGTATTGGTCCTTTCCAGACACCCCCAGAGCTCCGAGAGGCAGGAATAGACGCTCAAGAGGCAGGGGTCAATCCAGAGGTGCCTACAGGGGACGTCAGTGGCAGGCTAACAACCAGCGAGGTACAGCCACAGATCCAGCCACCACCACCACTTCCACAGGACAATCACAGTGACTTGGCTCTGGCACCGCCTACCAGGGAACAACTAGAGGCACCCTTAGGCGGGAAGCTAGCCTTATTTTCAGTAAACTGGCATTACATCACAGGAGACAAATGGATTTTACAGACAATAGACCAAGGTTACAGGTTTCACTTCCATACTCTACCAAGGAAGAGAGGAATGCCAAACCTACCTCCAAATCAGAAGACAGAAGCTCTACAACAAATAACTCACTTACTAAGGATGAGAGCTGTAGAAAGGGTACCGTCTATGGAACAAGGGCAAGGATTTTACTCCAGACTTTTCCTGGTACCAAGAAAAGAAAACCAATGGAGGCCTATTCTCGACCTGTCCGCTTTAAACACATACCTCATTGTTCCAAAATTCAAAATGCTGACCCTACAGCAGCTTCTTCCCATGCTGGGCAAGGAGTCTTGGCTGGTAACTCTAGATCTCAAGGAGGCATACCTGCACGTCCCCATACGACCAAATTGCAGAAGATACCTCAGATTTCTTGCAGGATCAGAGCATTATCAATTCTCAGCATTGCCCTTTGGCTTATCTACTGCGCCCAGAGTATTCCCGAAATGCCTGGCATCAGTAATTGCTCATTGCAGGCTTCAGGGAATTCAAATTTACCCTTACCTGGACGACTGCCTGTTACAAGCGGACAACAAAAACAAATTAACAAAAGATTTGCAAAGGGTCTTTCATCTACTACAAGCCCTGGGATACACAGTCAATATAAAAAAGTCAAGGCTGATACCATCCCAAAGGATAACCTTCTTGGGTGCAGATCTGGACACATCAAAACAAATGGCATTCCTGACAGCAGAAAAACAGGAGCAACTCCCTTTCTACTTCATGGTATTAAAAAAGCAGAACCAGCTAACAGCAAGAAAAGTCCTGCAAGCTCTCGGTTACATGGCATCCTGCATAATATTGATTCCACATGCCAGACTACATATGAGAAAGTTACAGTGATACCTAAGGAATTTATGGTCTCAGCACAAGCACAGCCTAGAAACCCAAATTCCAATAATTCCATGCCTGAAGCAAGAATTCCAATGGTGGGCTCAGGCCTGTCAAACAAACAAGGGACTGCCCTTCCACAGCACCCAACCAAGCCAGACCATCACAACAGACGCTTCAGACCTCGGTTGGGGGGCACACATGCTGGACAAGTGCATACAAGGCTTATGGACTCAAGACCAGCTGCACCTACACATAAATCAAAAGGAAATGCTGGCAGTAAAACTGGCAATTCAGGCATTCAGACCATTTCTTCGACAGGGTCAACTGCTGATAAGGACGGACAACACCACAGTTATGTGGTACATCAACAAACAGGGAGGCACACATTCATACCCTCTATGCCGGATGGCAATGGACCTCTGGAATGTGGCACTGAGCTTCAACATTCAGTTACAAGCAATTTTTGTGCCAGGAAAAGAAAATATACTAGCAGACATCCTAAGCAGAACTGCCACGGATGCCCACGAATGGATGCTGCATCCGTTCATCTTCAAAACCATTACAAGGAAATGGGGACTACCGGAAATAGACTTATTTGCATCCCCACACAATCACCAACTGAAAAAATTCTGCACAAGGACGTACCACCCACTTGCTTGGAAAGTGGACTCCCTATCTTTCAGTTGGAAAAACCTGACAGCATATGCATTCCCACCTCTTCCTTTGATGCACAAGGTGCTATTGAAGATCAAAGAAGACCGTCCAAGGATCATCCTGATAGCCCCAGACTGGCCAAGGCAACATTGGTACCCATTACTGAGAAGTATGTCTCGGGAACAAATATGGCCTCTGCCCCTAGTTCCCTTGCTGTTAACACAGAACAACTTCAAAACCCTGCATCCAAACCTAAAAACACTGCAGCTGGCTGCCTGGAACATTGCAAAAGACCAAATAACCCAGATTTATCTCAAAGGGTTAAAGACATTATCTTGGAGGCTCGCAGACCCTCAACAAGAAAAAAATATTCAGCAAAATGGAAAAGATATCTCATTTGGAGTACAGCAAAAGGAGAGAATGTGTCACTGGTAAACATAGCTAACATCCTGGAATACTTGGCAGAGCTCTTCCACAACGGCCTGTCCTATTCTTCCATTAAGATTCATGCATCAGCCATTTCAGCAGAATACAACATGGATCCTCCAGTCTTCTCACATCCTCTGCTCAGGCAGTTTCTGAGAGGAATTAAAAATGTAAAACCACCTAGGAAGCCACCATTGCCAGCATGGGACTTGAACTTTGTGGTAGAAAAGTTGACACTACCTCCTTTCGAACCAGCAGCAACAGCAGAATTACAATACTTATCATGGAAAACTGCTTTCCTGCTTGCAATCACTTCAGCAAGAAGGGTATCTGAGCTACAGGCATTAATGGCAGTACAGCCCTTCCTGATCTTCCATCAAGATAGAGTGTCCATGAGAACTAATCCTACTTTTATGCCAAAGGTGGTCTCCAGGGTATCTTTAAATCAAGCTATCCACCTACCTACATTCTTCCCCAACCCACAGAACAGGGGAGAAAGACTGTTGCATACCTTGGATGTACATATACAATTACGTTACTACCTGGACAGGACCAAGAGCAACAGAAAAACTGACCAGCTACTGGTAGCATATGCAACAGGAATGGAAGGAAAAGCAATTTCAAAACAGACAATCTCTAAGTGGATAGGAAATTGCATTAGATTTTGTTACTCCTACCATGGGAAGAAAACTCCAGAAAACATCAGGCCTCACTCTACAAGGGCTACAGCCACTACCACAGCTTTTTTATGAGGAGTGGCTACCAAAGACATTTTAGAGGCAGCTACTTGGAGCTCCGTGCATACATTTGCCAAGCATTATAATTTACCTTTATACTCAAGATCCCGAGCAGGTTTTGCCACTGCTGTTTTGCAAGGGATCTTAACTACACCATAATCTTATTTCTCCTCCTCCCCCAGTTTGGCTATGGTATTCTACCCATTTGTAAGGACTGCAGATGCATCCTTGAAGGACATAGTACAGTTTTGTACCTACCATAAATGTAGATGTCCGATAGGCATGCATCTGCAGTCAGGATTACCCACCCTCCTTCCCCTCTGTGGTACTCCTAGGGTATTTGCCCATCTCGTAGCTAGCTGGGGGAATCTATTATGGTGTATTTGTTTGTATATATGTACATACATGCTTATTTTTGTTTGCTCTCTACTATTTGGAACCATTTGCATTTATCCAAATTTAGCCTTCCTAGAGGGCACCTGGCATCTGGGGCAAGAAACACTGAGGAAAATGGCGTCGGCTGATGCCTTTATACCCGAAGAACTGCAGCTATGACGTCGGGTGAAGTGCGACACCAGCCGAGGCCAGACCCAGACTTTGGAATCCAGCCGACCGAAGGGCTGCCTGACGACAGGACAACCCATTTGTAAGGACTGCAGATGCATGCCTATCGGACATCTACATTTATGGTAGGTACAAAACTGTACTTTTCTCTTTGGAAAGTACAAAAAATGAAAGGATCCTAGTGCAGTAATAAAATAATCCACTTGCCACAGGACAAACTAGAGTTTAATTCCGATAACCAGTTCCCAAGTGCAGGTAATCCATTTAGATAGTTAGGCTCAAAATGATCGTTAGAGTGTCCTTTTT
Organism: Protopterus annectens; assembly: GCF_019279795.1. Taxonomy (NCBI): domain Eukaryota; kingdom Metazoa; phylum Chordata; order Ceratodontiformes; family Protopteridae; genus Protopterus; species Protopterus annectens. The sequence continues at coordinate 88,033,815 of NC_056738.1, read as the reverse complement.
GCTGAGAAACATCTAGGTTACGCTGAGTATCACCACCTAGTACTGTCGCTGGTTGAATAACAGCTATTTCCACCCGGTCATTGGAATTTAAAATGCTGTTCACTACAGGTTCTATATGTGTGTTAACATTACTGCCCGAAGGAAGCGGAACACTCCCTTCTTTACGCGTATTCAGTAGAGACGACGATGCATTAACGTCACGCAGTAGTGAATCATCACCTGGCATTAAGTTTGCTAGAGTGGTTCTCGAGTTTCCGGACAAAGGCAGGAACAAATTTTTCATGTCCTGTTGCTGAGTGTCCAATTTGTCTAACCTCGCACAAAGCGAGTCCATTCTTTTAAACAACGAATCGAACAAACTGTCCTGTTCAGCCATGGAGGTAGTAGCTGGTGCTGCCGAAGCACTATTGCAGCTCCTGAGTAATACAGGTGTAGTATTAGGAGAAAAACCTTCACTGCTGGCGGATCCAGACGCCATAAACCACTGATATAAATAAACCACAAACCAGGAAAGTACAAAAAACGAAAGGATCCTAGTGCAGTAGTAAAATAATCCACTTGCCACAGGACAAACTAGAGTTTAATTCCGATAACCATTTCCCAAGTACAGGTAATCCATTTAGATAGTTAGGCTCAAAATGATCGTTAGAGTGTCCTTTTTGTTGAGAAACATCTAGGTTACGCTGAGTATCACCACCTAGTACTGTCGCTGGTTGAATAACAGCTATTTCCACCCGGTCATTGGAATTTGAAATGCTGTTCACTACAGGTTCTATATGTGTGTTAACATTACTGCCCGAAGGAAGCGGAACACTCCCTTCTTTACGCGTATTCAGTAGAGATGACGATGCATTAACGTCACGCAGTAGTGAATCATCACCTGGCATTAAGTTAGCTAGAGTGGTTCTCGAGTTTCCGGACAAAGGCAGGAACAAATTTGCACTAGGATCCTTTCGTTTTTTGTACTTTCCTGGTTTGTGGTTTATTTATATCAGTGGTTTATGGCGTCTGGATCCGCCAGCAGTGAAAGTTTTTCTCCTAATACTACACCTGTATTACTCAGGAGCTGCAATAGTGCTTCGGCAGCACTAGCTACTACCTCCATGGCTGAACAGGACAGTTTGTTCGATTCGTTGTTTAAAAGAATGGACTCGCTTTGTGCGAGGTTAGACAAATTGGACACTCAGCAACAGGACATGAAAAATTTGTTCCTGCCTTTGTCCGGAAACTCGAGAACCACTCTAGCTAACTTAATGCCAGGTGATGATTCACTACTGCGTGACGTTAATGCATCGTCGTCTCTACTGAATACGCGTAAAGAAGGGAGTGTTCCACTTCCTTCGGGCAGTAATGTTAACACACATATAGAACCTGTAGTGAACAGCATTTCAAATTCCAATGACCGGGTGGAAATAGCTGTTATTCAACCAGCGACAGTACTAGGTGGTGATACTCAGCGTAACCTAGATGTTTCTCAACAAAAAGGACACTCTAACGATCATTTTGAGCCTAACTATCTAAATGGATTACCTGTACTTGGGAACTGGTTATCGGAATTAAACTCTAGTTTGTCCTGTGGCAAGTGGATTATTTTATTTTATTACTGCACTAGGATCCTTTCGTTTTTTGTACTTTCCTGGTTTGTGGTTTATTTATATCAGAAGTTTCTCTTTGGAACATGAGTTATCAAAATTTCTTTCATCTTACCCCACAATTGCAGATTCTTTCCCCTCCCTTTCTTGTTAGTTCCTTCCCCGGGCCCAGTTTTGGCACCAGCATTATTGAAAGTGGTCAGATACCCCATGCCAATGTTTCCAACATCTCCAGATCTGATTTCCTTGGTGACATTGCCTTTAGTGCTGGTGGCAGTGCTGCCCCCCCAGCCCCCTTCACTAGGACCAAAAGGATCTCATTGTCACTGGTAGTTATTACTGTTGCTAGATTAATTTCACTGCAAGCCCCATCTTCCAAATTTCCATGCCTTATATTTCACAAAGACATGATATCACTTCAAACTATTCACAGTGAACATACTGAATATTTGCAGCCCTGTATAATTTGAATCACTCTGTTCACCTTCCAGTTTTCTTTCCAAACTCTACCAGCATTCAGTAGCCAGTTTTAGGCCTCTGTGACCCTCCAGATAATACAGTGTGAAGGGTTAAAAAATAAAATAAAAAAATATACAGTTTGGGGAGGGGGATGGTGAAGGGTTGCTTCCAGTGTATAGACAGAGACCAACTAGTTTATCATTCTGGTAAATACATAACTATTTTTTAAGGATAGTATAAACAAATGTTTTGTTTCGAAACTGTGTAGGAAACCTACTTTTTCGAACAATTATTTGGATTATAACAATAATCATCCTAGGCACACAAAATACAATGTGATAAAAGGGCAGATGATAAGAGCAGGCAGAATGTGTTCAAAAATGACAGACTTTAAGAATTAAATGAGTAATTTTACACAAATGTTTATTAAAAGAGGATACCTCCCTTCAGTTGTGTCTAACATCAGTGAAAAAGTGATTGAAGGGTGGGGTACTAGATACAAGCCTCTATTAGGTGTCCCTATAGAGTTAAATACTGAATGGGAAAGTAGGACTTTTTACACAAACTCTTTGGTGATATTTTATGGAGAGTTAACTAAAGGAATTCATAATATAGTTACTAGGAGTTTGGTCTTGTTTAGTAGTAACCTTGAATTGGTTGATATTTTAGGGAACAAGCCAAAATGTGTGTTTAAAACTGCCCAAAACTTAAAACATCTATTAGAATATCTTTTAACAAACAGCATTAGAAGAGAGAAAGGGACACATAAGTGTGAGGTTTGTAAATATTGTAGATACATTTTACAAGGTCAGAGTTTGACTATAGGACAACCACCTTTAACGATTAGGTTAGCAACAGGCAATTGTGGAAGAAAAGGGGTAGTATGTATTGCAATTTGTCAAAAATGTTACTTTTTTATGTGGGGGAAAACTGAAAGAAATTGTCGTAAACGTATTTACGAACTCATTTATGCAATTCAGCAAGGGGAGTGACTATAATGCTCTATCTAGTCATTTACAAAATAGTTCCAAATGTAATACATTTAGGTTTGGGATTTTGGAATTGGTGGAGAAAGATGTTAGAGGCAGCTATTGGGAAAATAAGCTGGAGACAAAGGAGTTATATTGGCAACTAAGAACTAATGCCACACCCCAGAGATTAATGACTGCACTTCAATTATGCCAGTTTTAAAGTTTAAAGCCCAAGATTTGAGTGGTTAACATTTATATTTATATATTTTTATGAGTAAGACATACCTGTATTACGAAGTGCGACAGTGGCATTAGGTTACACATGTTTTATTACGTTTTAATAATTGTGATAAATCACATGACTTGTGAACTATTTAAATGAGTACTAACAGTTTTTAGGTGATGGTTCTAAAGAAGTCCTAAGTGTTAGGACTAAAGCGCTTGACCTTACCTTGTGTTGTGATTTTATTGTACTGAGTGATTAATTATCTTCTATGGACTGCTTTGGCTTCCCAGATTTATTCCACAGCACTCACCATCGGATGGCCTTTGGTGGTTTATTTTGTTTTCTTTTTCTGGGTTGTTTTGTACACACCGTGTTGTTTTTCTTATTTTCTGCTGTTTTAAACATCGTAATAAAACATTAATATTTTACTTTTTCTGACATGTACATGCATATTTGAGAGACTGTTTTTTTTTTTATAATTGCTGTTAGTTCAAGCACTGCGTGCATTGTAAGGCTGACTCTCCAGGTTTTCTACACAGAAAACATTGTAAAAATGTCTTGATGCAGTAGACAGATAATATTATTAGATGATATTGTCAAAGTTAGGCCAAAATCACCATTTGAAACTGACAGACTGACACATTTACAGAACAACCAGTTGAAAACAGAAGTGTAGCTTTCAGATGTTCATCATTAGATCACAGTTGTAGTAGCTTCTAGCTACATGGGATAGATGTATCTTTCCAGGAACTGGACTTCCAGTCAGTACACTAAAGGTTATTTGGGTTCCTTCTTCACACCTGTATAACTGCTGGACCATGAGAATAGGTTCATAGATTAGTACTAAGCTAACTGCCCTTGAGAGCCATTTTAAGCATAGCCAATTATCCCTTGTGAGACTCGAACCCCGCACCTTGTGTTTGTAAGGCAAACACCTTAACCATTAGGCCACCCTCCCAACCCAATAAACAGCTGTGCAGGTCTCAAACCCAGGACCCTCTACACCATAGTCACAGTAGTTAACCACCAAGCCATCACAGAAAGATTGAGAGTTTAAAAGAGGATGTATGGGTGCACAATTTCAGAACTTTCTTGCTGTTGAATAGTTCAGTCAGACATTTGTTTATGCTGTGGCTTCATTCTGATGATTGGCCAATACTTCAACCTCTGGGCATATTAGCCAAAAGTAATCATTTGTGGCAAAATTTCCTTATATTTGGCAGAAAAGGGCAATGTCCCTGTGGTAGGTAAATCTTTTACAAGGATTCTCACACAGCTTGTCTTTTTTTGTTTGGGGGGTGGGGGCATCTGCTCGTGAGATTTCTTATTCTTTTACATCCAAGACAATTTGTTGTTGGCTGAATCATTTTTTTTTTTTTTTTTTGAGAATCAGTACTTCAAGGCCCTCACTTGCTCCTTCATTGAAAATGGCTGTCCATCACCAGATGTCCACCTTCCTATAATAAAGTATACCAAAGAGGATTCAGAAGCAATCCTACCTTCAGAATCTCTTCACTGGTCACAGACCAAAGATTCCACTGTGGCCATTTCTGAGTTCTTGGACCATCAGTCTGAGGTTCTTCATCCCTCTAGTGCTGCTCCATGGGATGCTGCTAATGGTCAGAAGCAGGGCACATCCTCGACAACCATTCATCAGACTGTCACCAAGAAGGGGAGTACACTGCTTTTAGATATCAGAAGGTCCAGATAGCATACCTCAAATATCAGGTAGATTATAGCTCAGTCTCTTATGGAAGTTTGGATGTCCAGTATATCCAAGATCATTAACTTGGATACCTCAAGAAAAAAAAAAAAATCACAGAAAATAAACACCTTTTCCAACCCTACGTGGTGGATGTGCTAAGAGTTCTAGGGATGATTGGTATAATTTTGCTAAGGGTCTTTTGAAGGCATTTCACTCTCTGCAACCTTCCCCATTGCCTGCATACTAAAAAAGGAAAAGATTCTCTCTTCATCTAAGGATGATTTTCCTTCCAAATCTGAAGAAGACAGTCTTTATTATACATGTCAAGCAACCCTAACTGTTCACTTTGAGTCAGAGTCAAAGGAGAGCATTTCATCTGATTCCTCAGTTGAGGAGATTTCTTTTTCAGACACTATTTCCAGAATGAAGGAATTTTTTCAGTGGGAGGGAAAAGAAATTTCTGAGAACCAGAAGAGGTACACTTTCTTACTTAATGTTGACTTTCTCTAAATTCCTTGCTATTCCACTAGTTCTAGGGGTTCAGGAGGATGACTGTAACTCTGCCTGTTCCCCACCTGATGTCCATCCTCCTGCTTCTAAAAGCCTGGATAGGCTATATAAAGTGGCTAAATTTCATAAATATCTGTTTAGAAACCATCTGGCAGACCTTACTGTTATTTTCTTGAATAAAAATAGATCTTCAAAACCTTTAACTTATTCCAACTTGGTACATACTAGCAAAGATGGAAGAAGTTTTCCTGGTATGGCAAGAAGATGTATACATCTTCTACCTTGTCCATTAGAGCAGTAAACTGCCAAGCTCATATAACCAAAGGGTCTATATTAAATCAGCAAACGCTTAAAAAAGTGAATGCTGATTTATCCACCCCATTTAAGTGAAAGTTTACAATCCCAAACACTCGGAACAGAGATTTTTTTTCCAGGGGGAAAAAAAACCCGCTGTTCCACAAAAAAATAAAAATAAAAACTTCAAAACATTATGCCACCCACACTCTCCCTACTTAAATATACCAACTCCGAGATCACACTACAGTGATGAAAATGACAAAGTAACGGATGCAGCCAAGCGATTTCTTTCTCAGGGAAAGAAATCGCTTATATGCCATTTCGCTGTTTTACTGTTTCGTGCTTTCAAGTTCGATCAAGACGCATTTGAAGGATTGCGTCTTTGATTATATAATAGGAACCCTAACCAAATTCCTCTGACCTGAATCAGGTAATTTCTAAGATCTGATGTCCTTTTCATTCTTCCTCACTAATAGGTTTGGATCTTATCCTCAGATCCGACTTAGCCACATATACTAAACTTTGAATCCTGTTCTCAAACTCCTGTCTCTACCCACAGTGCTGTATTCCATCCTCATTGCCCCAGATCTCATTTGCGCCATCATGGTTAGACATAGGTTCTACTCTTGAGCATTTGTAAACAAGTTTTTTCGTATTGTTGGGTGTTAAAATTTCTCTAGTTCTTTAACCAAGTTAAAAGGAGAACAACTTGGAAAAAATCACTAGTAAATGAAAAAAGTCCAAGTCAGACCAGTCCGGTGATCGAGGATTTTTTTAAACACAAAACCATGTACACATGTGTGTGTGGTTTTGTGTTTAATAAATCCTTCTTCATCACCAGACCAGTCTGACTTGGACTTTTTTCGTTCTCTAGTTCTTTCCTAAACTTTAGAATTTATTCTTACAACCTCCCTCTTAGTTGTCACTAGCGTTAGGGATTTTTTTTAAACCCTTATATTAACCTCTTTTATACTAAATGTTTAGTAATCTTCCTACCATTGTTGCTACTTTCTGTTACCTGATTTAAAAGGTTTATTCTCTAAATATCATTATTTCTCCTTCTCCAATTCGACTTGTGGTTTTGGAGTCCCAGGATCCGAGATCTCTGAGAGGTTCATTGTCAGATCTGAGGAAAGTTTTTTCTTCCACTCCGACAATTTCCCTGACTGATTCTGCTCTGATACTCTTGGATCAGAGTGGTTCTCAGAGCCAAGATGTTGGTGGCAGATCCAAGGGTTTGGGTTCGGCTCCGATTTTGTCGTATCTGCCCCCTTTCTTTGAGCTTTGACCTTGGACAGCTCAGATCCGATTCTCCCCTTGAGGCTCAGATCTGGGGGGGGGGGGGGGGGGCTAACCTACCTTCTTTGGAAACTTCGGCTCTGAGGAGGGGGAAAGGGTTTCCCCTGGTCCCTTGGCATTCAAGATGGTAGAAGGGGCTTTTTCTCTCGATAGAGAACCATCATCCCATGTTTCAGATCCTACCCCTTTTCCCTTATTGGCTCTGGACTCTTGAGTCCATCAGACCTACTCCACAGGGACAGCCAGTTCCAATTAATCTCCAGACAGTTCCACTAGAGGACCTTCCCCTCTCCCATCTCTTCAGTCACCTTCTCTGAACATCCCATGGAGGAGGTCCTTCAAAAGAGGACGTGTAAGAAGAGACACATAGACTCCCCCATGGAGTCTGTCACAGAAGACACTAATTTTGATAAGGGAGAAGGATCACATAAATTGCCACCTGATAACATCTCCTTTGGAGATATTCCAGAAATCCTTAAGCAGAAAGGTGATTGGTCATCTCAAACTCTTTCTCCTGAAGAATTGGTGTTCCTGGAGGCTTTTGGTTCTAGACCATCTACATCTTGTGTGAACCCTGGAGGATGAAGTTATTGACCTGGTTTCCTGCCAGGCATGGAAGGGACCGGATGCTTTCAAGCCCATTCCCAAGAACCCAGACAACTTTTTTGGTCCCTGCTTTGGACAGACCTCACTGGAGCAAAGGAGTTCCTGTTGATGCTATGGTGGTAGCAGAAGCCACTAAAAAAGAGCTACCAGAGGAGAGCACTTCTGTCCATCCAGTAAGCAGGGTGTCCAGAGAGTTGGACAGATTTGTAAAGTGAGTGTTCACCTCAGCTACTTCTGCAGTTAGGTTGCTTAATTATCTGGCACATTTTACTAGTCTGCAGAGAGATTTAACTAAAGAACTATCAAATACTTTCTCTGAGTCCATGTCTGCTGAGAATTTCAAAAAGACTTCCTCTTAGCCGGCCACTCTTTTTCTATTTCGAATGCTTTGATGAGGTCGATCTCTCATATAGCTGAAGGTACCTCACGAGCAGCCAGGTCAGGGATAGCCATATGAAGATGTGCCTGGATGTGACCATGCAACTGGAGTCGGGGGGGGGGGGACATTTCTTGGGAAGGATGGTCCAAGGCATGTGGTCCCCCCAAGAGACCAAATTTCTAGAGATGAGAGCAGTCCTTTTAGCGTTGCAGGCATTTCAAGAAACTCTCCTCCTGGGGACTATTGCAATACAGATGGACAACATGTCGGTAGTCTGTTACATCAATAAGCAAGGAGTAAGCCGATCTTACTTCCTGTGCAGAGAGGCCATGAGAGTTTGGGAATGGGAGAGATATCCTTCTATTCATATGCTGCTGTATCCATAACATTAGGAAGTCTGCCTCTGATTGACTCGTACTTCTGGCCATTCCACAAAACTTAGCTGCTACTGCGAAGGTACGTTCAGTGGTCCTCATCACTCAGTGTACATCGGCTGTAAACGGACTTCGTATATAAAGCAGACATCAGCATGCACCTACCTCAGAACTTTTCTGCCACCTGTTTGACTGCCAGCTCTGGTTGCCACTGACTTGTAAAAGAGCCTTCATGTTGTCCAAAGTCAGGTAAGTACTTTATTTTTGTTTATTTATTTTTGCTACTGTGTTTTGGGTTTTATATCAGGTAGAAAGGGTAAGTGTCAATGTGGAAGGCAGATTCCAAATAAAGACTCACATGAGCTCTGCCTGTTCTGCTTAGGCTAAGACCACGACCACACTTCCTGTGAAATCTGTCAGGCCATTTTCCCCAAAACCCTTAGCAGTCACCTTGCCTCGTTAAAACTATATTTAGAGGACCAGCACATGAAACACCTAACTAAAGACATGGACCTGACATCTGGAACCTTGGAGGAGCCTCCCACAAAAAAGGCCAAAAAATCATAGCCTGATCCTACGGCTGTGCCCTCTCTTCCGGCCGTACCTCTTAAGGCCCATGAAGGCCCGGAGTCTGAGCCGAAATCCGCAGATCTTCCTTTGGCGGGTACCCAGGAGGAGGCCGTCATTGAAGCCACAGGCACGTCCAAGAGGAAGTCCCAGGCATCCAACTCAGGCATAAGGGGGGAACCTAGGCTTATAATTTCCGAGGGCCTGCATGGGGTTTCTGAAATTATTGTCCAAGAGGATGGTTTTTCAGATGTGGAATGCCATCTGGCATCCATCCCTCCGTCCCTACATCGCATCTGAGATATGCCTTTGTTGGAGACCCACAAAAAGAAGAAGCAAAAGGCAAAGCATATTGCTACTTCTCTGACGTCCGTACCCTCCAAACAGGTGCCTGACTGACAGGCCTTTACTCAAGGTATACTTAATGCCTTCTTGGCCTTACAACAGTCCTCTGCTCTGACCCAGGCCCCTTCAGCATCTACCCCTAAGGGTAAACTTGTTGTTGCCTTACCCTCTGAAGAAGAGGACTCATCAGGGGATGAATCCCTTACTTATACTTCACAAATTGCCTCCCCTCTGGGGTACTCTTCCACAGAAGAGGAGTCAAATAGTACTGATTCCCCACAGGAAGACATTACCTTTGGGGAAACTATTGTGCAGATGAAAGACTTTTTTTAAGTGGGACTGCAGCCAGGTTTCTGAGACCCAGAAGAGGTATTATGACCTCTTACAAATGGAGTCCCCTAACCCGTATGCAGTTTCTCATGTGCATCCTGCCTTCTTAGATGCCTTCCTGGCTGCATCTAAAACCCCAGATTCCCAACCTCCTGCTCCTAAGCATTCAGACAGGTTTTACAAAGTCCCTGAAGATGCAGAATTTCTCTTCAAGGCTCCTTCTGCAGACCCCCTCCACCATTTCTGTGACTGCAGATAAAACTTCCAAATTACTACCTTCCACCTTCCTCCTTTCCTTTGACAGGGAGAGCAGGTTAATGGAGCACCTAGGCAAAAAATTATATACTTCTGCCACTTTAGCAGTGAGGGCCATTAATTACCAGACACACATGGCCAAATATTCCTTGGCCCTCCTTTCTGATGTTGTCTAGCAATTGAGTGACCGCCATGATTCCCTGGCTAAGGCCAAAATCTCTAGCCTGTTACATTCCTGCGCTCAAGTGACTAAACACTCTCTTAAGTGCAGCTATGATGCATTAGAGGCTCCTTCTAGAGCTGCAGCCTCAGGGTCTTTCATCAGGAGATACTCTGGCTTAGGCTGCAGCCTGTCCCTGATGACATCAAGTCAAAACTTATGGATGCTCCCTTAGATAACAAATCCTTATTTGGGCCAACAACTGCTGAACTTTTTAAGGCCCTTCAGGAGAATTGTAAGGAACTTCAGGAGCTCAGACGCATTTTTGTCTCTCCTGTTCCATGTTTTCAAAGGAACTATCCTGCCAAAACTTCCTATGTAAGGAGACCTTCCAAACAAATGCCATCCAAAGGTAAAAAGGATGCCAGGAAACAGACCCCTTTTAGGCCTGCTGTCTCTACTCCTCCTACTAGACAGCCTTTTCATCCCAAGTCTGTGACTACCAGCCCTTAAATCCAGACACCCCTCTTTCCATGCATCTTCCCTGTCCTACCCAGCTTGGAGACAGATTACCCAGGATTCTTGGGTCCTGTCAGTTGTAAAGCAGGGATATTTTGTGGTGTGGGACACCAGACCCACCTTCAAAGGCCTTCCACGACCCCCTCAAGACCAGATGGATTCCTTTGCCACAGTACTACAGAATCTTCTGTCTCAAGGCACAGTTCAGGAGGTTCCACGTCAATCAAGAAGAAAGAGATTTTACTCCAGGATGTTCCTGGTTCCCAGCAAAGAGGGTACCTGGAGACCAATCTTGGATTTGTCTTATCTCAACACCTCCCTCCATGTCCCATCCTTTCGGATGCTCACATTTCCTATTCTTATGCCCCTAATTCTCCCTTAGGCCTTCCTGGTGTTGTTATATATAAAGGACACCTACCTACACATCCCAATCCATCCTCTTTTCAGGAAATTCCTCCGTTTTGCAGTGGGTTCTGCACATTTTCAGTTCTGTGATTTGCCATTTGGTCTCTCAATGGACCCAAAAGACTTCAAAAAGTGCCTAGCCCCAGCTTTTGCCTTTGGCAGAATCCGGGGGATCTAACTCTTCCCTTATCTAGACGATATCCTGATCCAGGCCACATCTATTCAGTTGGTCTTGCAGCACCTAGACTTTACCATGTCCCTCTTGAAAAGTCTGGGAGTCACCATAAACGTTCAAAAATCCTCACTGATACTCTCACAGGATCATGTGTTCTTGGTATGCAGGATCCTAACAGGACAAATGATGGCTTGCCTTCCTCTAGACAAGATTTTGTCCCTCACTTCTTATTTCAAGGGGATACTTCCTCTCAAAACTCTGTTGGCCAGGGAGTTTCTCAGGCCTCCTGGGGTTCATGGCCTCCACCAATCCCCATGGTACCCCTAGCAAGGCTTCACATGAGGAAATTTCAGTGGTACTTGAGAACAGTCTGGAAGCAACACCTTCACCCCCTGGAGTTCATGGTTCCACTGCTACCTTACCTTTCCAGGGAGCTGAATTGGTGAATTTCCCAAATACAAACCAACCTGGGCCTGCCCTTACAACCCCTTCTCTCCAATCAGGATCTGTACACAGATGCTTTGGACACAAGTTGGGGAGCAACCGTGGGAGAATGGAGAGTGAAAGCCACGTGGTCCCTGAGCCAACACAGGGAGCACATCAATAAGGAGATGAGAGCCTTGATATTAGCATTTCACATCTTCAAGGATCGTATCCTGCCAGGAGTGCTGAGGTGGCACACAAACAATACCACAGTGATGTGGTACATCAACAAACAATCAACACAGTGTGCAGACTGGTTCTGCAGGCATGGAACATCACCCTAGAGAGACAAGTCAACATTCTAGCCATTCCTTCAGCAGTGAATGTGATGGCAGATTCTCTAAGCAGGATCATGACCTAATCCCACGAATGGATGCTAAACAGGGATATATTCCTGGACCTGGTACATTGATGGTGTATTCCAGAAATGTATCTTTTTGCCTCCCCCAAGAATAGATAACTACCAGCCTTCTGCTGCAAGATGCCATATTCTGAAGCATGGAGGGTAGACGTCCTTTCATTCCCTTGGAAGGAGATGTTCGCTTATGCATTGCCCCTCTTTTCCACTCATACACAAAGTTCTGCTGAAAATTATCAGAGAACAACCCAAAATCTTGTTGGTGACCCCCTACTGGCCAGGGCAGCACTGGTTTCCCCCTATTACATCATCTAGCCAAGCCCAATCAGCACAAGTTACCCCACCAGATGGACCTGCTCACACAGAAGAAAGAAACTCTCCTACACCCCCAGCTGTTCACCCTGAACCTTACGTTTTGGGTGATAGGGCACTGATTACCTTCGGACATCTTTACACAGAGGACATGCTTCAGGTTCTGCAGGAGGCCAGAAAGCAAACTACTAATACCAGAAAATCTTATCTATCCAAGTGGAAGAGGTTTTCAGTCTGGTGTCAAACACAAAATTTCCATCCACTCGAGGTAGCACCTCCAGTGGTTTTGTCTTACCTGTGTGAACTGATGTACTTGGGCTTGTCTTATTCCTCCATTAAGACACACTTATCTGCCATCTCAACATCCCTTCCTGTCACCCCTCCTTTAGCTTCTAGACTAGAAGTTAAGATATTTTTGAAGGGGTACTTCGACTTAGACCCCCAAGGAAGCCCATCTCACCTTCTTGGTATCTAAAATTTGTTCTGGAAAAATTAACCCTAGCACCCTTTCAGCCAGTCAAGGACTGTTCTCTCCAACACTGTACTTGGAAAACTATCCTCTTGGTGACCACTACTCTGGCCAGAAGGGTTTGTGAACTGCAAGCTCTCATGGCCTCCCATCCTTTTACAGTTTTCCACAAGGACAGGGTTTGTTTGCGTACTAATCCATCCTTTATGCCCAAAGTTGTTAATGACCTCTCCTTGAACCAGGCCATCAACCTCCCTGCCTTCTTCCTTTCACCTCAAAGCCCTGCGGAAAGGATCTTCCATTCCTTGGATGTACATAGATAATTCAGATTCTGTTTAGCCAAGACCAAATCTGTCTGCAAATCAGGCAGACTCTTTGTCTCTTATCACCCAAGAGCCCTGGGACATCCTGTTTCCAACCAAACCATTTCTTCTTGGATCTCTAAACCCATCTTCTTTTGCTACACAGCCCATGGCAGAAGGATTCTCTTCCCAGTAAGGGCACATTCCACTAGGGCGATGTCCTCCTCTGGTGCCTTTTTTAAGGTTTGGATACAGCTGCCATTTTAGAAGCAGCTACATGGTCACCTGTCCATGCTTTCACCAAACACTATAAGTTGGACATCATTTTCAGATCCACGGCAGGATTTGCAAGAGCAATCCTCCATAGCTTTGTGGAAAATGCTTCTGTTCCTCCTCCTAACTCTCAATAGCAGGAGCTTTTGCACTCTCCCTAATGTTATGGATACAGCAGCATATGAATAGAAGGACATAGTATTGCTGTGTAAAATCTTACGATAACTTGTCCTTCTCTTCTATATGCTGCTGTATAGTCTCCCACCCTGCCTTCCCCCTGACACTTGCCTGACGCCTGAGTACCCACTCTGTAGTTGCTGGTTTCCAGAGGCATCCAGTTCTGAGGTAGGTGCGTACTGACTTCCGCTTTATACCCTACATCTGTTTATGTCCAACGTACGCTGAGTGATGAAGACCATCACATGTACCTTTGAAGTAGCAGCTAACTTTTGTAGAATGGCCAGACGTACCTGTCAACCAGAGGCAGACTCCCAAATGTTATGGATACAGCAGCATACAGAAGAGAAGGACATTTAAAGTTATGGTAAGATTTTAAACAATACTATCTCTTCAGACTCCTTTCTAATCATGATGCACATCCCGTACAAAACCAATGTGCTGGCAGACAAACTTAGCAGATCTATTCTGATGCCTCACCAGTGATCTTCAGGCGTTGGGGCCAACCTTGCTGATACCTATTTGCCACCCCTCTCAACAACAAATGCAGTAAGTACTTCGCTCTGATCCTCCTGCGGGAGAGTCACCAATTGATGTTCTGCTTCACGATTGGCATTCAGATCTCATTTATGCTTACCCTCCTGATGTTCTTCTCGTTTCACTGTTGCAGTCATTGCATTTGGGTTATCTGCCTGCAGGTAGCCCTCAGCCAGCCTGAATATCAAAGTCTTGGGTGCTGCGTCGGATGCTGTCTCTTCTTTCATGACGTCAGGTCGTCAGGGGTATAAAGCACGCAGATGATGCCATTACATCAGTCTTTCTTGCCGCGCGGTGCCCGAAGCAGAAGCAGTTCGCAAGTGCTGGTCGGCCGACTCCTGAAATTTTCGTTTTCGAGTTTCAGAATCAAAGCCTTCAGAAAGCTAAGTACCCCATTGAGGATCCTTTTTCTTTCTGTATACCGATGTCAGTAAAAGTTAACAATTGTATTACCTGTGGAAAGCAAATACCTCATAAAAATTTTCATTCATACTGCATTCCTTGCCTAGGCCCAGACCACGACATTCCTCTCTGTCGGTTTTGTGTTTTAGTCAATCCTCGAACTATTCGTCATCAGTTCATTTTTGCATCATACCATTTCGGTACTCTGTTTAATTATACAGAAATGGCTTTGGTAAGCCATCCGATTACCGACATTCCAAAAAAACGTAAAGATAAAGACAGAGACAGACCACAGAGGTCCAAAGCTGCCGACGACGCTTCCTTTAAGCTAGTCGTCAGTTTGCCGGTACTCGGTGAGGAGCTTTTGCAGCCCCTGATACCTGCTACTTCAGATTCGCAGGCCTCTACTGAGACCCATTCGGAGTCCTGTATACCACGAGATGCTTCTTCGACTGTGGAACTTCTCTACCTTGGATTGGCCCGGAGCCACTGTGCAGGCACCGGCTTCTGAGGGTGTATTCAGGCCTACTGACTTGCATTTCAAACCGACTCCATCTTCTTCTTCAAGGCCTAAAACTCGACCCACGCCTAGAAAACTGACGTCCAAACCGCATAGTCAGGCTCATATGCCTAAAAAAAATGATAAGAATGGCTGAATACCTTATTACTTTAATTAGGGGAAGCCAGCCTTCTCCCTCTAAGGGACCTAGAACTGATTTTCCTTCTGATCAGGATTCTCAAATTTCTGTTTCTTCTGACTACCAGGATTTGCCCTTATCTACCTATAAGGATTCTAATGCAGAGGTCTCCGTACCGTCTGCTTCTCCACCAGAAGATTTTTCTTTTGGTGAAACTTTGCACACTCTTAGGGAGCATTTCCGCTGGGAAAGCCAGGATTACTCTGACTCCAAAAAGAGGCTTAGGGAATTCTTCCTCCTACCTCAACACAGGCCTTTAGCTAGCCCTCCTGTCCTGGACATTGTAGATGATGCCTTCCTGGAATCTAGCCTGGCCCCAGACATTTTACCTCCTGCTCCCAGGAAACCTGACAGGTATTAAAGAGTACCTGACTCTCACAAGTTCCTTTTCAAGAATCCTACTGCAGACCCAGAGACCATTTCACAGGAACCTAAAGGCATTAAGGATACTACTGCCAAAAACTCTACCCCCTCTGATAGAGATTCCAGGGCCTTGGACAGATGGGGTAAGAAGGTATACACGTCTGCTACTTTGGCCATTAGGGCCTTAAACTGCCAGTTTCATATGTTAAAGTATCAGCAGTGTATTACTAGACTACTTAAACAGAAAATGATGTTGATTCCTGACTGTGCTGAAAATAAAGACTTTCAGGATTTAATGCATTCTCCTGAGCAAGTTGGTAAACATACTTTGCAATGTGGTTTTGACTCTTTAGAAGCATCTTGCAGGGCTCTGTCACTGGGTCTGTTCTTAGAAGGCATGCTTGGCTTAAGGAGCAAAATTTGCCAGATCATGTTAAAGCTAAATTACTGGATGCTCCCTTAAACCAAGACCGCCTGTTTGGCAACAAAGCAGAAGAAGTACTTAAAAAGATGGAGGAAAAAGCTAAATCTACGCAAACTGTTAAAGATTTCCTGCAAGTACAGCCTCCAAGATTTAGTAGGCATTGGCCTTCTAAGAATTGGTCCTTTCCTGTCTCTTACAGGCCTTTTCAGTCCAAACCCAGGAAAAGCAGACCACCTAGGCTACAGTCTCAAGGTACTTAGAGGCCTAAGCAGTGGGGGGCTCCCGGTTCCAAAGCTGAAAGTAGTAAGACCCCCCCCCCATGGAAAACTGTCACAATGACTTAACCTTAAAACTTCCAAGCCCTGCTCAACCGACTGCTCCCTTAGGGGGAAAGATCGCCCTGGATGCAAAAAACTGGTAACTCATTACCCAGGACAAATGGGTTTTAAATATAGTTTCCCAAGGATACAGATTCCACTTCCACACCTTACCAACCCCAAACGGTTGGCCAGACCTACCCCCAAATCAGTGGGCAGAGGCTCAACAGCAGGTTCTCTGTCTTCTAAGTATCAGGGCTATTCAGCCTGTTCCAGAAGAAGAAAGGGGACAAGGTTTTTACTCAAGACTTTTCCTGGTGCCCAGAAATGACAGCTCCTGGCGTCCTATCCTGGACCTCTCTACTCTGAACACCTTTTTGGTAATCCCAAAATTCAAAATGCTAACTCTTCATCACCTGCTTCCTATGCTAGGCAAAGATGCCTGGTTGGCAACCTTGGACTTAAAGGAAGCTTACCTGCACGTTCCAGTAAGGGAATCTTGCAGGAAATACCTATG
The DNA here is from genome assembly GCF_019279795.1 of Protopterus annectens. Classification (NCBI taxonomy): domain Eukaryota; kingdom Metazoa; phylum Chordata; order Ceratodontiformes; family Protopteridae; genus Protopterus; species Protopterus annectens. Next base: position 88,017,009 of record NC_056738.1, on the reverse strand, counting down.
CTTCAGAGCAGGCTACAGGCACTATCAGTTCTCTGCACTTCCCTTTGGCTTATCTACTGCACTCCGGGTATTCCCAAAGTGCCTAGCTCCAGTCATTGCATTTTGCAGGCAAAGAAATATTCAAATATACCCATATCTGGATGATTGTATAATTCAGGCAGAAAGCCAGGACTTGCTACTAAATCATCTGGCATTTGTAAAGAAACTGCTAACCTCACAGGTTTACACCATAAACAAAAAGAATTCTCATCTAGTACCCTGCTAACAAATTGTATTCCTGGGAGCAAGCTTGAACACAACTTCCCAGATGGCTTACATCACACCAGAGAAACTAAATTATTTGACAGCCTACTTCAAACTACTGGTCACAAAGACCCAGCTATCTGCAAGAAAAATCCTGCAAGCCCTGGGGTTCATGGCATCTTGCAAGACTGCATATGAGGAAACTACAGTGGTATCTAAAAAGCCTATGGTGTCGACATTCTCAGGACCTGGGATCAATGATTCCTATCATTCATTGTATAAAGACAGAGTTCCTTTGGTGGGCAGAGGCCTGCTACTACAACAAGGGACTGCCATTCACTCTACCCCCTGCCGCCCAAATCCTAACAGTAGATGCATCAGACTATGCATGGGGAGCTCACTTGGCAGGGCAGTGCATTCAGGGCAAATGGAACCCGAGTCAAATGCACCTGCATGTCAATCAAAAAGAAATGTTAGCTGTACAGAATTCTCTGACAGCCTTCAAGGACCTCATTCTTCCAGGACAATTATTGGTAAAGACAGACAACACCACTGTTATATGGTACATAAACAAACAGGGGGGAACCCACTCATACCCTCTATGAAGACTAGCCATGGCTGTGTGGAACACAGCCTTGAGCTGCCATGTGCACGTACAAGCTCAATTCCTGCCAGACAAACTAAATTCACTGGCAGACGACCTAAGCAGAAATTTTTTGGACCCACATGAGTGGAAACTGGAACCAAAGACATTCAACATTTTGAGAAACAAATGGGGGAACCCAGAGATAGACCTGTTTGCCTCCCCTCACAACTACCAATTGGACAAATTCTGCACAAGGACTCCCCATAGACAAGCTTGGAAAGTGGATGCCCTGTCCTTCACCTGGGAAAGCCTCTCAGTTTATGCCTTTCCCCCCTGTCTCTTTTCTCAAACGTTCTGCTAAAGATCAAAAAGGACAAACCAAGGACAATACTGATTGCTTCAGACTGGCCATGCCAGCACTGGTACCCCCTGTAGCGCAGTATGTCACTGCTGGAACCATGGCACCTGCCTCAGACCCCTTCCCTGCTGTCCCAGCAGGAGGGCCAGATTCTGCACTGAACTTTGCAGCCTGACTAATTACCTGTGCTCTCCAATAGTATCCCTCAGTAAGCAGGTGCTAGATGTCATTCTGGAGGCAAGGAGGCCTAGTACTAGAAAATCCTATGCTGAAAAGTGGAAACGATACTGTTCCTAGAGCCAGACTCAGGAGATGGGCACAACAGTACCCAGCTTACCGCATATTCTTCAGTACTTAACAGAGATGCTCCACAAGGGCCTTTACTTCTCATCAGATAAAATTCATGCCTCAGCCATTTCAGCACATTATAATACTGAGACACCACTCTTCTCTCACCCCCTGCTGAAACAATTCCTCAGAGGATCCAAAAATTTAAGACCACCCTGGAGAGCCTCTACTCCAGCCTGGGACCTTAATTTTGTATTGGAAAAGATCACTCTACCTCCTTTTGATCCAGCTGCATGTGTCTGAATTACAGGCCCTCTTGGCAGTGGAGCCCTTCATCATCTTCCATGCAGACAGGGTGTCCCTCAGGACCAACCGTTCCTTTATGCCCAAGGTGGTATCCAGGGTGGCCCTTAATCAGTCCATTCATTTGCCAACCTTTTTTCCTAATCCACAGAACAAAGGAGAACGAATTCTGTACTCTTTGGATGTTCACAGACAACTTAGATTTTATTTGGACAGGACTAAGCCTCTCAGAAAAACTGAACAACTGTTGGTTGCCTTTGCTGCTGGGGCAGAGGGGAAGGCCATTTCAAAGCAAACCATTTCTAAGTGGATAGGCCATCGCATTCATTTCTGCTATAAACACCATGGAAAACCTACCCCACAGGGGATAAGATCACATTCCACCAGGGCTGCATCTACCTCTACAGCCTTTCTCACAGGTGTCCCTACCAGGGACATCTTAGAAGCTGCTACCTGGAGCTCTGTACATAAATTCACCATGCATTACCACTTGCCTATTTTTTCTAAATCCAGATTTGGTTTTGCCACTGCAGTCTTGCAGGGCTTAATACCTGGTCCTAATGCTCTCTAACTGCCTCCTCCCTGCCTTAGCTTTGGGAATCTACACAAATGTAATGACTGCAACAGTGGAACACGAAAAACATAGTACAGTTGTGTACACTTACCATAAATGTAGATGTTTGAGTGTATTCACTGTTGCAGTCCTGGTTACCGTCCCTCCAGCCCCCTGACTTCCCTTGGCTATACCTTTCTTCGTGTTTAGTGTATTTCAGCTTTCTGGTATATTTGCTTTTTTGTTGTAGGTGTAACCTTATATATATAATTACTTCCCATTATGGGGGCACCCGACATCTGAGGCAAGAAAAACTGATGTAATGGCGTCGGCTGCATGCTTTATACCCCTGACGACCTGACGTCATGGAAGAAGAGACAGCATCTGACGCAGGACCCAAGACTTTGATATTCAGGCCAGCTGAGGGCTACCTGCAGGCAGATAACCAAATGTAATGACCGCAACAGTGAATACACTCAAACATCTATATTTGTGGTAAGTGCACACAACTGTACTTTTCACTGATTCCTAAATTCTTATAGAAAGCATGCAGGCTGAAGAGTTCAGTAATCTTCATTGCCTCTTCTTGTCTCAGTAAGTATGGTTCCACTTTCTACAGTCTCATCGTTCTTATCCTCCATGGATACTGGAGCCTCTTCAGGATCTCCTATCTCACCCATCAGGGATTCAATATCCCAAACTTCATGCCCTCAAGTTAACCGCTTGGTTTCTCTACTTCCAGTAATAGTTAGACAGTCCATTCTCTCTTCCCCAGTTTATGATATAATTTTGGCTTCCCAAAAAGTTTCTACCAAGAAAGTCTGTAGAAGTAAATGAAAAAGGTTTTCTATTTGGGCTTCTGACCAGAACATCCACCCATTCTCAGTTCCAACTTCTACTATTCATTTTCTAACAACTCTTTTTAAGGAAGGGGCCAGTTTTTCTACAATTAAACTTCATTTGGCAGCAGTTTAAAATTTCCATTCAGAAATAAGTCTTTCCCCTTGGCTTCCTCTAGATTGTGTATAAGCATTTATGAAGGGCATTTTTCTTCAGACCTTCGATAAATGATGCTTCACCGCCTTGGGACCTTACTGTTGTGCTTCATTCAGAAGCCCTCTGACGATCAGACAAGTGTGATCTAAAATTTTACTATGGAAGATGGTCTTCTTGGTAGCTATAACTTTTTAGCAAAAATAATTTCTTAACTCCAGGCTCTCTCAGCAAAACCCCCTTACATTGTTTTTTCATAAAGACAGGGTTTCTCTATGGACTAACATTTCCTTTGTACCTGAAGTGGCTTCTAAAAATAACATCAACCAATCCATTAATTTACCATTTTTTTCTGAATTTTTCTAATAAGGGACCTTCTTGATGTGCACAGACAGCAACATTTTTGAAAGTCAGATCAGTTTTTCGTATCCTTTTCTTCAAATTGCCTGGGTCAATCAGTCTGTAAAGTTACCCTAGCCAAATGGATTACAGACTGCATTTCATTGATTTATTCTCAGAAAGGTTTAATTTTATCAAGACCTCCCTAAGCTCATTCAACTAAATCCTTGGCTACTTCATCGGCTTTTCGGTCAAGGATGTCTGTTGATGACATTTATGCAGCAGCCACATGGTCCAAGGCTCATACTTTTGTCTCACATTACAAATTGGACATCATATCTAGAAATAGAGCCTTCTCTGGTTCAGCAGTATTCCGGAATATTCTTCACAGGTCTATATACCTGGGGACTCTGTCCCATTAGTGAGGAAGAATAAAAAGGACAACATCAGATTTATAAGTTATGTATTCACCATAACTTGGCATCTGTCTTGTCCATTTTCATTCTTCCTCACCTTCCCTCCCATCCATCCTCCATCCTTTTTTTTCTTGAAGAATCTATTGGACTGTGTTTGGAAACGACTGTTCCTGGTTTGAGCCCTGTCTATTTCTCTCTTAGACAAGTGGGAGATTAAGGCAGTAAATGTGATCTCAAGCAATGGGGATGGAGTAGAGCATTATGAGTGCAGGGTGAAGCTCAAGAGCCGGATCCAAAGTCTAGTATATGTGGCCGAGTCGGATCTGAGGATTGGATCCAAACCCAATATTGAGGAAGAATGAAAATGGACAACACAGATGCTAAGTTGGTGAGTGCATAACTTATAAATACTGTCTTTGGAAGTTCAGTCTTACCTGGTCAACATGCTTTCTTCAGTTTCACAGGTCACTGAACACACCCTCAAGTGTTCTTGTGATGCTGCTGATGCATTTTCCAGAACTGCAGTTACAAGCTCTGTTATCTGAAGTTATACCTGGCTCAGACTGCAGAGTCTCTCTGAAGATGTGAAAGCCCAGATCCCAAATTCTCCCTTAGACAAAGAAGTTTTCTTTCCCAGATTCTCTGTTGAGGACTTCAAATGCTTTAATAAGAGTGGAAAACTCATTTAGGGAATTAAGCAAAATTTTCCAATCCCCTGTTCCAGAATATTGCATGAACTATTCTTCTTGTCTGGAACTTTTCCTTAAACCTGGGCAACAGAAGCCTGAGATGCGACAGTATAAGAAAAACTGGCTAGGAGATACCAAGGAAAAAAGGAAATGGATGCCAGGGTCTTTCTCAAAGACATCTGTATAACCATGTGACTTTACCTGTCATCTTCTTTCCTCCCTTCCCTTCCCCACCTTGGCCATCCTTGCACATTAGAGAAATTTCAGTCGTTCTCCTCTCCTCACTCGTCACACGTTACCTCAGATTATTGGGTACTGGAAGTAATCCTATATTATCACAAATTGCAGAGGAAGTCTTATTCTCCAAAATCTAGCATTTCTCCTCATAAAAAATAACATTTGTTTCCTCTCATTATCTCCCAGATATTGCCACAAAAACTGAAAGAACCATCCCCCATTCCCATCAAGGAGGAGGGTTTTGTTCCATGTATTTTCTAATATCCAAGAAAGAGGGCACTTGAAGAACTGTACTGGATCTTTCCTTTCTAAATCTGTTTCTAAAAGTGCCAGACTTCAAGATGCTTACCCTCCAAATGCTGTTTACCCGAATTCCTCCACACTGTTTTTCTATGTCTCTGGATCTCAGTGATGCTTATCATTGCATTCCAGTTCACAGAGACTTCATACATTATTTAAGATTTTCTGTGTATGGATCACGTTTTTAATTTACTTCCTTACCCTTTGGTCTTTTGACAGCTCCAAGGGTATTCACAAACTTTGTGGCACCAATAATTGCCTTTTGCCAGCTGCAGTAGATCCATCTATATCTCAGTTTGGATCGTTGCTACGTTTTAAAAGAATTGTTTCAAAATTCCCAAGCATCCCTTCTTTTCATAATAAATATGTTTCAAAGCCTAGGACTCAAACTCAGACTTGAAAAATCTTCTCTAAGGCTTTCTCACAAGATGACTTTTCTGAGATGTCTGCTGGACAGATCCCTCATGACGGCATAACATTCACCACAAGAGGTATACCACTACCATCTTCAATTCCTGTGTCAAGCTCATCAGTCTCTGACCTATGTTAGAGATTACGTCAGGCTTCTAGGCAGTATGGCATCAACTGTTCTCATGGTTTCCTTAGCTAGGCTTCATATGATGAAAATTCAGTGATTCCTAAGATTCATAGATTTATAGGGAATTACTAGGCTAATGGCTTAAGAGCCCTTACAAGCCTAACCAGTATAACACAAGTTTATCAAATATGTTGTCCCTGGGCAAGAGGATGGCATGAGTTTTTGCCTATGCATAGAGTATCTTAAAGATTGCCCTTATCCATAAGGGACATAGGTGCTACCCCAGGTGTGAATTTGCGATTCCCCATCCATTGATCCAAACTGTGTTTGAAGAGGGCCAGAGAAGGGCTGTGCCTAATGTGAATAGGGAGCCTGTTCCAAAGAAGGGGCAATCTCTGAGACACATATCTGTTTCTCCAGTGGTCAGAGTTCAGGCTGTTGTTTATCTGTGTACCAAGACCTCTCACATCTGAGTCTGCTGTTACGGGTGTGCTGTTGACATTGTAATTTGCAGGAGTATTTGACTTCTCAAAGGGTATGATGATGCATTTTTTTGCATTTTGCTTTAGGCCACAGTTCCAGCACCGACTGTTTGTCTGATCTAGACCCCTCTGAAGGATATCTACATCACTGGGGGATTTAGTGATTTCCCCCAGCTTACAGTAGTTGGCAGACTTTGCCATCCAGAAGCCTTCCACATTATCCTTGACATCAGAGGAGTATATTCCTAACAGGTGTGGTCCCAGCATTGAGCCTTGTGGCACACTACTGTTAACTAGCCTCTTGCTGGATTCACCCAGTTTAACCGGGTGTGTCCTGTCTGTGAGACAGTTGGCTATCCATCTTGTGATGTAGGGATTTATACCCAGTTTCCTGAGTTATAATAACTGAGTGGGGAATTGTATCAAATGCCTTGGCCAAGTCGAGGTAAGTGGCATGTACTCTTTACCCTCATCAATGGCCTTAGTGACTTTCTTAAAGAAATCCATCAGATTCAGTAGGCATGACCTGCCCTTGATAAAGGTTTCCTGTGTCATTATCTATTAGGTCCATGACTACTCTTTCCATGGCATTACATATAAGACTAGTCAAACTTATGGATCTGTAATTTCCCACGTCGGTAGATGGTCCCCCTTTATGCAGAGGGATGACTGTTGCTGTCCTCCACTCTTTCAGAACAAAGCCAGTCTGGAGGCTACAGTTGAACAGAGATGCTAATGGACCTGATAAGTCCTGATTTAAACTGTTCAAGAGGCAACCTGGTATATCATCAGACCCCATTGGAACCGTGATTTTAGATGTAGAGAGTACAATGGCAACTTGTTTCTGATCATAATTGGCAGTGGAGTGGTGGAGACTATTTCTTGGAGGAGAACTGGGGGCGATGGGGAGGTGAAATTTGAGCTGAATTTGTCTGCCAGCAGATTTGTTATATATTCTGGCTGAGTATAGGTGATGTCATCTACAACTAATTTCGCACATTGTTGGATGTCGCCCTTAGGGCGGCCATGATGGTGCCGCGGTTAGTGTTGCCGCCTCACAGCAAGAGGTTCTCTAGTTTGATCCTCGGCTGGGGTGCCTTCTGTGCAGAGTCTGCAAGTCCTTCCTGTGGTCGCGTGGGTTTCCTCCCACATCCCAAAGAAAATGCTGTAGGTGGATTGGACACTAAATTGGCCCTAGGTGTGAGTGTATGCATGTGTGTGCCTTCTGTGGAAGGTTGGGCGCCGGGCTGGCAACTTGACACTGTAAAACTCCACTCCCAGTCATGAGTGGACAGGTGATCTGCTGTGGCGACCCCTAACTGGGAAAAGCCGAAAGAAGTTAGGTGTTGCCCTTAAAACTGCAGACATAACTGAAAAATGCCTTATGGTTATCCTTAACTTTGGAGGCTATTTTCACCTCAGAGTCTGCTTTTAGGTTCATAGGTAGGTACTAGGCTATCGGCCCTAGGGCCCATACAAGCCTAGCCAAAAAATGTACCCTGGCTTTCGCCACCCAAGAAAATTATTTTCCTGTGCCCCTGTCGAGCAGAGCCACAGAAGTGATCCCCGGGGTGAATTTCCCATTTCCCATCCAATCATCAAGATTTTACTTGAAGAGTGCTAATGAGGAGCTCTGTTTGATATGGTAGTCTGTTCCAGAGTATGGGAAGTCTCTGGGACAGGAATCTATCCCTCCAGCATGTTCTGTTTATTGTGGTGACAAGGTTTAGATCCCTAAACCGTGTAGCTCGGAGGGATTGGGATTTCTTTAAATAGAGCATGTCCAACAGCTCTGGGTTTGACATAGCTTTGTATGTTAGGCAGAGATCGCCCCTGAGTAGGCGATATGCGATGGAGTAAAGCTGTAGTTTTTTGAGACGGTCTGCATAGGGCATCTGTTTGAGGCCAGTAATCCTCTTTGTGAGGTATTTCTGTGGTCTTTCCAGTTGTAGATGTCTTGTGAGGTACATACCAAAAGGGGCGTTGTACTCTATAATGGGTCTAATGAGTGATGAGTAGAGGGGAACAATGACCTCTTTTTTCTGGATGAGAATCCTTTTGTGATGAGATGAGCCACGTAGAAGGATTTCCTGACCACTGTGGCGATGTGATTATCAAAGGAGAGACTACTGTCCACCTGTGTCCAAAGGTCTCTTATCACATTTTCGGCATTAAGTAGACTACCAGCTATGTGGTAGTTCATGAGTATAGAGTTTTTACCAAAGGGGATGACAATACACTTTTTGGCATTGAGCTTCAGGCCATAGCTTTGACACCAGGTATCTGTCTCAGTGAGGTCCTTTTGTAGTTTGTCCACATCGTTAGGAGTTTCGATTATGGCTCCTAGTTTGCAGTCATCTGCAAACTTTGTTAGCCAAAGACCTTCTGTGTTGGCCTGCACTTCAGAGAAGTAGATACCAAACAGGAGAGGACCCAGGACTGAACCCTGTGGTACTCCACTTGTCACTGGTCTGATGTCGGATTTGGAATCCGCTACTTTCACAATGTGGGTTCTGTCCGTGCGCCAGTTGGCAACCCATCTTGTGACATAGGAATTTATACCTAGTTTAGTGAGCTTATCTATAATTCCAGAGTGGGGGATGGTGTCGAAAGCCTTGGCGAGATCTAGATAAGCTGTGTGAACCATTTTACCCTCATCTATGGCTTTGGTGACTGCTTCAAAGAAGTCAATCAGGTTTAGGAGACATGATCTGCCTTTTACAAATCCAAACTGGGTAGGGTCCAGAGTTTGGAGATTACCAATGTCTTTATTTATGAGTTCCACGATGATACGTTCCATGACCTTGCAGACCAGGCTTGTCACCCTAATGGGGCGGTAGTTCCCGGGGTCCGTCGTGGCTCCCCCTTTGTGGAGTGGGATAACTGTCGCGGTGCACCATTCAGTGGGTACAAAGCCTGAGGTGAGGCTATGATTGAACATGGTACTTAGGTAGGGTGCCAGTTCATTCTGTAGTTCCTGTAGAACGCAGCCTGGGATATTGTCAGGTCCCATGGATGCTGTGTTCTTGGTTTTGGAGAGTGTGTTTTTTATCTGTGCAGCCGTGATTATAGGAACTTTGCATTCTTCCGGTATAGAGATGGGCCCTGTAGGAGGTGAGAGGGGGGTAAAGTTAGCATTGAACCTATCTGCTAGGATGTTGGCAATATCAGTTGGTTCTGTATATTTAGTGCCATTGTGCTGTAACTCAGAGCAGATCTAAGTGTTCCCATTTAGATTCTGGACATAGTTATAGAATGCTTTGAGGTTGTCTTTAGAGTCAGTGGCAATTTTGTTTTCGTAACTAGCTTTGGAGGATTTTATGAGGGATCTCAGCTTCTTACTGAGGTTGACCAGGGAGTTCCTCCAGTCATGGGATTTTACTCTTTTTTGCAACAGTTTCTTTCTTCTGTTGTAGAGTTTGTTTATGGCAGAGGACCACCAGATTGGCTTCCTTTTTTTGGAGGATAACATCTTGGTTCTATTAGGGATAGCATGATCCATGCACTCGTGTAAGTGCTTATAAAGTGCATTTGTGTAGGATTTGGCAGTCATACCTCTATTGTCCATCTGCATGGGTGTCATGAAGTTTGCCACTTCTGTCTTAAGATGTGTGAAGTTGGCTTTGGAGAAGTTTTTTACGATGATTTCCCTAATTGGGGGTGGGGGTGGGATGTGGATGTCTAGGCTGATTAGCTTGTGGTCGGATCTGACCAACGAGGAATTGACCTCTGGTGTGGAACACCGGTTTCCCATGTTGGTAATGACCAGGTCTAGGATATTGCTGCCCCTGGTGGGGGTGTGAATAAGTTGATCCAAGGCGTCGGAATTTATGAATTCTGGAAAACGTTGAGCAAAAGAGTTGGTACATGAGTAGTTTTCCCAGTTAATGGTGGGGTAGTCGAAATCGCCCATTATTAGGGTGTTGGGTTGTACCCTAATACTTTCCAGTGTATCAAGAAATGAGGAGTGTGAATCCTGGGGCATGGTGGGGGGTCTGTGGCAAGCTACAATTTGGATTGCGGTCTTGCCCAGAGTTAGTTGCACTTGGATAATCTCGGATGCATTATGCTGTGCAACTAGCCTGGAGGTGTGGATATCCTTAATGAATATGGACACCCCTCCGCCTTTAGTGCTTCTTTCTGGGTTAGGTGGCCGAAAGGTGTGGTATGAATTGAAGCCTGGTAATGCAGGGGTGCTCTCTGGAGCTTTGAATCAGGTCTCTGTCACTGCATAGATGTCAATGTTCTCCTTTTTAAGGAGTGCCTCGAGTGAGTGCATTTTGAGGTTTAGACTTCTAGCATTGAGAAGCATTACTCTCAGATTTTGCTTGCTTGTATCTGTTACGGTGGTGAATTTGTCATTTGAACCTTGCCTAAAAAGGCACTATAGGGGTGGCAAGAGCCTTAGCCAGTATCCAGAATCCTAAGGGTGACAGCTGCAGGCCATCTCTGGCAAAGCATCGTGGACTGTCAATCATGTCGTCCCAGGCAGACAAATACTGGATCCCCTTAGAATGACACCAGAAGCTTAGCCAATTGTTGAAGTCAATCATTTTGTCCTTGTACTGTGGTATCATTCTGGGTGATGGCAGGATGCTACTCAGGGTTAGGGTATTACCTGCCTGGGATACAAGATCGGAGAGCTCCTCCATGTCTCTTTTCATGTAGTCCAGGAAGGTACGTCTCAGGTCATTCACACCAACATGTACAATGACAGTGTCATATTTGTACTTATTGTGGAGTGACCTGAGTGCATGCGTTATGTGGCGGATCCTGGCACCTGACAGGCAGCTGACAGTAACTTTCTCCTTGTTTAGTCTGGTGAGTGGAACATCAGTGTGCCTGACTATAGAGTCACCTATGACTAGAGTGTTGGGTACGTTGTTATGCCTTATGGGCTGTGGTTGAGTGGCACACTGAGTTTGTGGACTATGTGTCATTTGGGTTGTGTTGGGGGGTGGAGTTTGCTTGCGTTTATGCTTTGGATGTCCCTGATGCTTGGGCAGGTTTTTATTGAGAGCCTCCGCAAATGTAGGTGTGTGTTTTGTGTTTCTATGTGTGTGTTTTGGTGGTGTAGGTTTTGAGGGACTATGTGATGAGTGTGGTGTGGTGCAAGTGTTTACCTTCTCCTCTTGACTGTCTAGTCCAGTCTTGGGTGAAGAGAGCTTTGCTTCCAGTTTGGCTATACAAGTGCATCTCTCACAGGTTGTAGTGTTGGGTGGTAGGAGGTGAGGGTTGTCTGTGTACATGAGGCAATTGCTGCATTGCCCCAAGATGCCCAAATTCATCAGGTAGACAGGAGAAATCACTGGGAGCTGACCCTTAGACATGCCTGGATAAGTGCTTATTTATTAAGTACTAAAAACTGCTTTCCACTAGACAAGTGAGGAAAGTTGAGTGCTGTAGTAATTTGCAGCTTATGTAGTGCTTACAATGAGTTCTGAACAAGTGCTGAGTTCAAAGAAACAGATTTTGAGTGCTGAAACTAGAAAACTGGCTAGTTATAAGAAACAAAAGTAAACTAGAAGGCTTCCCTCCAACACAGAAGGGCTTGGGGGCGCAGAAGCCTACAAACAGTCTAGACCACTTAACAGGAAAGGCAGGAAACAAGCTTAAAATTTTTTTTTTTTGTTCTCTTTTCCAGATGCTCTCTTTGTACACAGTAGGAGTGCCTGAAATCAGAATATGATCTCACTGCACTCAGTTGAGTGAGCATATGAGATGGGCCCAGAAGGAGTATCCAAACACAAATTTACAAGAGGGGCGGGCAGTTTCAAAGCCACTAAGATTAACACCAAAACAAAAACAAGGAGGGTGGGTGGGAAACCTAACTGAAGAGCAGAGTCAAAACTTCCATTTCAGTTAATAATCATGCAGCACAGTTAAATCAATTTAAATACTGTATTATTTGAAAAAAGTGCAGATAAAGGTACTTAAATTCTCTTATACGTCCAGAGAGACTTGACTAGTTCCCTGATTTGTTTGTTTAGACTAATGAGGGACTTTTTACTCTGTTATGCACATCCTGTCTTACTTGTCGACAGGATTTTCTTTCTTTTGTTGTACAACCTATTAATACCAGGGGTCCCTAAGTGTGGCTTTTTTTTTTTTTTTTTTTTTTTTTGCAGTTTGACCTGGGTTTATTTTGGTCTGGTACTGCCATTTCTGTGCAGTTGTTTATATGGTCATATAGGGCTTTTGTGTGCTGATCTGCATAGATTTCTGTTTCCTCTGGATTTAGGGGAGCTTGGAAACTAGATATGCCATCCCTTAATAGCAGGTAATTTGACTTAGAGAAGTTCTTAAAGTTATTGGGGTTAGGTGGGGTGCTGGTTTTACCTTTATTTCAAGGGAGACCATTTTGTAATCTGATCTTACCAGTGAGGACATCACACTGGGGGGTGGGGGGTGAAGCTCTCTCCCATATTTATCAGTACCAGTTCCAGGATATTTGTTCTCATAGTGGGGCTGCAGTGCATTTGAATTTACAAAGTCAAGAAATCTCTGGGGGCCTGCATGTTAGTGGTTGTATATGCCTTCCAGTTAATAGGGGGGTTTGTAGGACTCAGTACTGGCATTCTCGCTCCTTTGTTGTACTAGTGTTGGGTTTTGTGGAATGGCAGCTCTTGTGGTGGGCCAACCAGGTCCAAGTAAGTCTAGGTCTTCCCCCTTTCTCCCTCCACCTCAACTCAGTCTGTGATGATAGATGTTTCAGATTTTGCCTGTCCAAGGAGAATAAGGTTCAAGGAACTTGGGATCCACATTATAAAAAAGAAATAGACAAATCTCAAAGAGATGATGGCCTTGATAAATACATTAATGTTCTGCTTCAGCTGTGGACCTTTACTGGTGATTACAGACAACACAACTGTGATGTGATACGTAAACAACACCGTGAGAAACCAGGACTTAGCCACTTACGCAGACTAGCCATGATTTCCTGGGAAATAGCAACAATTTCGTCCTTCAGGCATCCCATATTCTGTCAGAACAGAATTCTGTGGCAGACACTCTGAACAGATTCAGGACAGGCCCTTACAAATGGATATTAAACCCAGAGGTCTTCCAGGAGATAGTTCACCTGTGGGGAACTCCCCAAGTAGATCAGTTTGCACCCATTTCTAAAAGACAGTTAAAGAAGTTCTATGCCAAGATGCATTTCAAAAGGGCCTTTAAAACAAATGCCTTTCTTCCCCTTTTCACTTACAGCCAAAGTTGTTCTAAAGCTATAGAAGGATTCTGCATAGATACTTCTGGAAAATCCTTTTTGGCACATACATCAGTTTTCCCTTTTAATGAAGCTAATCAAGAGCCATTACCACAAACTTCCTTACAGAGTATACCTACTCACATAGAACAGGGATCACTGATCTACCCCAAACTACAGAACCTGTATCTGACTACCTGAATGATGGGTTCTTTTTTTTTAAACAACTTTACTGATTTATCACTTGTGACATAGGCAGACTTACATTTTATATAAAACTAATCAAATCATATTAACAAGTTTACATTTATAAACATTGCACTTCACATACATTGTTATATATCCCATAGTCTAGGTAACATAATATATTCAGTGCCTGCCTTCTCTTAAACCTCATTCCTCCCATTGTTTCCTTGTGGATTGCATATATAATCTCTCTTCTGATTGATTCCTATAGTTAATATAGCGATAACCCACAGCTGGGTGTGGGTATTGCTGGATTTACCCATGGTTGGTGTGGTTTGGTCACCTTTACTAATTTAAGTCTTGGCTGGTTTCTAATGGTCAGGTTTGGAGTATATACTTGATGTGCCCTTTCGGTTAACAAATTCTGCTGTGGAGCACCAGTCCATTTGCTTATTTGCACTTTCATAAAATTAATACAGTCTGTTCCTTCCAGTTTCTTTGCTACAGCAGAAAAATCATGGTTTTATCTGTGTGCTCTGTCTTCTAACTCTACTATTTTTTTAAGTTCTTGGTGAGAAATCTCAGAGTGCTTTCTCTTTGCCTCTTCTGGTTGATTTTCTTTCAGGTTTTCCAAATTTCTTCTTTGCTGGCATCCAGGCAGTGTATGTACTAGCCAGTAACTGAAATTTACCAAAAAACATTTTGTGGCACTCCTTTTTCTCAATTTCTGTTTTCACACTGGGAGAGCTAAAGTTATGCCATTGATCAGTGTGCAGCCACCTTGAAAGTCTATTCAAGATTTTTTGGTTGCCAAAAAAGACAGGGTACCTCAGGCCAATATTGGAACTAAGCCACTTGAAACAATTTGTCAAACACTCCAAGTTTCTAACAGTCATGGTTCAGTCCATTCTCCCTCTTTTGAGGAAATATGATTGGATATGCTCAGTAAATCTTCAAGATGTGTACTATCACATAACATTAGACATACAATCCAGGAGATGCTTTCAGTTTTGGCTGGAAACCAGTCACTTTCAATTCAGAGCCCTGACCTTTGGTCTCACCACAGCCTCCTGGGTGTTTACCAAATGTATGGCAATAGTTGCAGCTCACCTGAGATTGCTAGGAGTCTGGGTATTTCCTTCCTTCGACAACTGGCATCTCATGGCTCCCACCAGACATCTACTAACATGCACCAGGGACTACCTGCTCCATTTATGTTTACATCTGGGCATCACAGTCAGCTATGTCAGATGCCACCTATTTCCCACCCAAATCTTGGGAGTTCACATGGGCTTATCTGGACACAGTTTCCTAAGTAGCTTGGCTTCTTCAGTCCAGATTGTCCAATTTAGAGCTTCAAGCAAAAAAATGCCAGGCTGGTCCTTCAGTTTCTGGGGTCAGTGGCGATCTCCATAACCCTTTTACCATTAATGCACTACTACTGAGTACTGGAATGGACTCTAGCATTTAAGTGGTCTATATATCAGCATCCCATTTGAATCTGAAAGATCTACCAACACCATGTATCCTGGTGGATCCACGCACCAGGTATTTCACAGGACCGCCCCTTTGTTCTTCCATTGTCCAAGGCTACAGTGACCACAGACGCATCCCAGTTGGGGTGGGTGTGTTACTTGGGATAATCGGCCCAAGGCAGGTGGTCACCCTTAGAGGCCAGACTTCACATCAACATCTTAGAGATGAGGGAAGTCCTTCTAGTATTAAAGGCATTTCAAGACATCCTTCCTCAGAGGACATTTGCTATAAAGAGGAACGACATGTCACTGGTCTGGTACATTAACAAACAAGGAGTAACCCTGTCTTACTTCTTGTGTTGGGAGGCACTGAAAGTGTGGCAGTGAGCAATCTCTTCAACAGCTTTCTTTTAGCAGTGCACTTTCCGGGTAAGTTCAACATTTTAGTGGACAGACTGAGCAGATCTATTCTTATGCTTCATGACTGGGTTCTCCAGAGGAGCCAACCATGCTTTGACCTTTTCACCTCTATCCACAATTCCAAACCCAGCAGGTTTTTTGCCCTAATTTCTTCAGAGGGAAGTCACCAAGGGACATTCTGATCCATGATTGCCCCCAGATTCCTATATGCCTATCCTCCCACAACTCTCATAATAAGGTTTTTACAGAAAGCTTATCAACAGAAGAGCAACGGGATCCTCTTTGCCCCTTTCTGTCATTGACAACTATGAGTCCCATTCCTCTGGCCTCATCTGATTCAACTCCCCTTGGGATCTGGATCCCTTTCTGGATCTTTTGTCTCACCCCTCCAGGCTACCTAACCTGGACATATTAGCCCACAGGTTGACCACATGGTTTCTCCACGTCTAGTGATGGCTAGGCAGTCCAGGCTTTATTTCCAGGTTTTACACATCCTTAGTTTTTTTCAAAAAGTCTCTACTAGGAAGATGTACAAGAACAAATGGAAAAATTCTCTATCTGGACAAACAAGAGAAACCTAGACCCCTTTTCAGCACCCATTCCAGCAGTTTTAGAATTACTGGCTTCCTTTATCATAATGGAGCAAGTTACTCTGCAATCATGGTATAGCTGTCTACAATTTCCAATTTTCTTGTAGGCAAAGATCATTTGTCCTTGGCTTCCCTTAGGTCATGCAAGGCCTGTCTCAAAGGTAAATTTCTGCTCAGATCACTTATCAAGGACCCCACCCCTCCTTGGGACTTGACAATTCTTCTCTAGGCCTTAACTCATTTCCCTTTGAACCATCAGTAAAGGCTGATTTAAACTTTTTGTTCTGGAAAGCCATTTTTGTAGTTGCAGTTACATCTGCTAGAAGAGTTTTGGAACTTTAGGCTTTATCTTGCCAGCCACCTTATATCTTCTTCTTCTTTCGGCTTTTCCCGGTTAGGGGTCGCCACAGCGGATCACCTTGTCCGCACATTGAATGGCAGTGGAGTTTTACGGTGTCGAGTTGCCAGCCCGGCGCCCAACCTTCCACAGAAGGCACACTCACACGCACACCTAGGGCCAATTTAGAGTGTCCAATCTACCTGCAGCATGTCTTTGGGATGTGGGAGGAAACCGGAGCACCCGGAGGAAACCCACGCAACCACAGGGAGGACATGCAGACTCCGCACAGAAGGCACCCCAGCCGAGGATCGAACCGGAGAACCTCTTGCTGTGAGGTGGCAATGCTAACCACTGCACCACCGTGGCCGCCCCTGCCAGCCACCTTATATAATTCTTCATAAAGTCAGGGTTTCTCTTTGTACCAACCCTTCCTTTCTTCTGAAAGTAGCTTCTGAATTTGACCTTATCCAGTCCATTAATCTATCAGCTGTTCTTACCAAAATTCTCCAATAAAAGGAAACATATGCTTCATTTACTGGATGTACACAGACAGGTGAGATTTTATCTCCACAAAATAAAAGCTTTCAGGAAATTGGACTAATTGTGTATTTCATTTTCAAAAGCTAAGCGCAATCTTTATCTAAAGTTACATTAGTATGATGGCACGTTGAATGTATTTCTTATGTTTATAAACACAGGGGTTTGTCTTTACCAAGACCACCGAGAATTCATTCCACTAGGCCTGTCTCCACTTCTGCCTTTTTATCTAGAACTTCTATAGATGACATTTATGCTGATGTCCTTCAAGGATGCAACTGCAGTCCTGACATATGGGTTGTCTTGCCTCAGGCAGCCCTTCGGTCAGCCGGATTCCAAAGTCTGGGTCCGGCGTCGGCTGATGTCGCCCTTTCCCCGACGTCAGAGTGCCTGGGGTATATAAGCGGCAGCCGACGCCATCTTCTTCAGTCTTTCTTGCTGTGCGGCGCCCGAAGCAGAAGCAGTTCGCAAGTGCCGGGTCGACCAGCTCCTGTTTTTTCAGCTACTGAAGTCTTCAAAAAAAGCTAAGTACCCCGTTGGGGACCTTTTCTTGCCTCAGCCGATGTCAGATAAAACTGTAAAAGTTAATAATTGTTTAACTTGTGGGGAAACAAATACCTCATAAGGATTTCCACTCTTACTGCTTACCCTGCCTAGGCCCAGAACACAACGTCTCGGCCTGTACAGCTTGTGCTTCTTTCAATAAACGCACTCTTAGGCGTCGGACAGAGTTTGCACAGGATTATTTTGGGGAAGATTTCTGTTATATCATGCCGTCGGAGCTTCCGACAGCACATTTACCTAAAAAACGGAAGGATAAGGACCGACGTCCGCGGTCTCGGCCGACACCACTCTTAGGCCTACCGCGAGTGTCTCAGTCACTTCTGAGTCGGTTTCACAACCGCTACAGACCGACGACACCGCCCCACCGGTTACTTCGGTACCGGAGGCCAGCTCGGTGCCGGTTTCTGTTCTCCCCTCTGAGACCGTAGCCCAGGATATTTCTAACACCATTTCAGTGGATAGGACTACTCCAACACGCGGGGCTGCCAGGCCTCCAGTGTCTATGTCCATTAAGGCCTACACACGTGCTAAGGCTGCCAAACAGGCTAAGTCTCTCCCTCCAAGATCTGTTTCTCTGGGATCCACTTCTGGTTCTCAAATTTTAAGTTTAGCTGAGGGCCTTATTTCTTTAGGGGTTCTCAGCCACATCCAGATAGAGGCTCTCAGCCGCCCTCTGTCAAGAGGCCTAGGGTTGAGCAGGTAAATCCCCAGTCCTCCGATGAGGCCTCAGGTGATTCTGCACATTCAGACTACCAGGAGGAGGCCTTCCTGGCCTACGAGGATTCTGATGCGGAGGAATCCATTCCCTCTGCTTCTCCTCCTGAGGAGTTTTCCTTTGGGGAAACACTTCATTCCATGAGGGAACACTTCAAATGGCAAGGCCAAGAATACTCAGATTCTAGGAAAAGGTTAAGGGAATTTTTAAAGCTACCTCAGCATAGACCCTTAGCTATTCCTCCAGTTTTAAATGTTTTAGATGATGTGTACTTAGAATCTAGTGTTTCCCCTGACTCCCTCCCCCCTGCTCCTGTCAAGCCAGACAGGTACTACAGGGTCCCAGTCACACATCAATTTCTGTACAAGGGCCATACTGCTGACCCTGAAACTATTTCTCAGGGGCCTAAAGGGGTTTCCTCCACTACTGCTAAGAATCCACTTCCTTCGGAAAGAGATTCTAGGGCTTTAGAAAGGTGGGGCAAGAAAGTATATACATCTTCCACCCTTTCTATGCGAGCATTAAATTGTCAATTTCATATGATTCAGTATCAGGAATACATGTTGGATGACTTGCAAAAGAAATTGGCTTCCCCTGAACCATTAGATAGAAAGGGGTTACAGGAATTGGTTCATAATACTCAGCAGGTTATCAACCATTTCCTTCAGTGTGGATATGATGCATTGGTAGCTTCATGTAGAGCAGCAATGACAGGTGCGGTCATACGCAGACATGCTTGGTTAAAGGAACAAACATTGCCAGACCATGTGAAAATTAAGCTTTTGGACGCACCACTAGAGAAACATAAGCTATTTGGTGCTACTGCACAAGAGGTTTTAAAGAAAATAGAGGAAAAGGCAAAATCAGTGCAAACAGTCAAAGATTTTCTCCAGGTACAGCCTCCAAGATTCAGCAGGAATTGCCCTTCTAAGCATTGGTCCTTTCCAGACACAGACAAATTTCAAAGAGGCAAAAACAGACGTGGCAGAGGTAGAGGACAAACTCGAGGCTCCTACAGAGGACGTCAATGGCAGCCTCCGAACCAGAGAGGTAGGGCAGGACCTTCCACTTCTCCGCAGGGACAATCTCAATGACTTGACTTTGACTCCGCCATCCAGGGCTCAATTAGAAGCACCTTTGGGCGGAAAATTATCTTTATTCTCACAAAATTGGCACAATATTACAAAGGACAAATGGATACTGGACATAATAGACAAAGGATACAGATTCCATTTTCATACACTACCAACAAGACATGGCAGGCCAAACCTGCCACCAAATCAAAGGGCAGAGGCACTCAAACAAATAACAAACCTACTTCAAATAAGAGCAATAGAAAAGGTTCCTTCTGCAGAACAAGGCCAAGGATTTTATTCGACTGTTCCTTGTTCCAAGAAAAGAAAACCAATGGAGACCCATTCTGGACTTGTCCGCACTGAATACTTACCTTATTGTGCCAAAATTCAAAATGCTGACTTTACAGCAACTCCTTCCCATGCTGGGCAAGGGGTCTTGGCTGGTAACTCTGGACCTCAAGGAGGCATACCTGCATGTCCCAATCAGACAAAGTTGCAGAAGATACCTCAGATTTCTTGCAGGCTCAGAGCATTATCAATTCTCAGCATTGCCCTTTGGCTTATCTACTGCACCCAGAGTGTTCACAAAATGCCTGGCATCAGTAATTGCACATTGCAGACTTCAGGGGATATAAATATACCCTTACCTGGACGACTGCCTTATACAAGCGGACAGCCAACAAGCCTTGTTAAAAAACTTGGACTATGTCATTCACCTACTGCAGGCCTTGGGATACACAGTCAATATTCAGAAATCAAGTCTCGTACCATCCCAACAAATACCTTTCCTGGGTACCACACTGGACACAAACACCCAGATGGCGTTTCTGACCAAAGCAAAACAAAAACAATTACCAGAATACTTCAGAAAATTGGCAACACGCACCCAGATGACTGCAAGGAAAATCCTGCAGGCCCTGGGTTTCATGGCATCTTGCATTCTTCTGATTCCACACGCAAGGCTGCATATGAAGAAACTACAATGGTATCTAAAAAGTCTATGGTCTCAACACAGCCACAGCCTGGAAGCATTGATCCCACTCATTCCATGCCTTCAAAAGGAATTTCTGTGGTGGGCTCAGGCAAGCCAGATAAACAAAGGTCTGCCTTTCAGCAAGCCTCATACAAGTCAAACCATAACAACAGACGCCTCAGACCACGGATGGGGGGCGCACATGGAGGGCATATGCATTCAAGGACAATGGACACAAAAAGAAAAGCACCTGCACATCAACCAAAAAGAAATGCTGGCAGTGATACATGCAATCAAGGCCTTCGAAAAGTTCATGCAACAGGGCCATCTACTAATAAAGACAGACAATACCACAGTTATGTGGTACATAAACAAGCAAGGAGGTACCCATTCCTACCCTCTTTGCAGACTAGCAATGAATCTCTGGGATATTTCCCTACAATTGAAAATAGAGCTGCAATCCCAGTTTGTACCAGGGAAGGACAATGTTCTGGCGGACAGCCTAAGCAGAAACATCATGGATCCACACGAATGGATGTTGCACTCAGACATTTTCTTACAAATAACTCAAGCATGGGGAAGGCTGGACATAGATCTTTTTGCCTCCCATCTCAATCACCATCTGAAAAAGTTTTGCACAAGGACATACCATCCTCAAGCATGGAAGGTGGACGCTCTCTCCTTCAGTTGGAACTCTCTAACACTATATGCCTTCCCACCTCTTCCTTTGATGACCAAGGTGTTACTAAAGATCAAGACAGAGCAACCGAAAGTCATACTGATAGCTCCAGACTGGCCAAAACAACACTGGTACCCACTGCTACGGAGCTTGACACACACCAATCCATGGCTCCTTCCTCAATGGCCACTTCTTCTGACACAGCACAATTACAGGACACTACACCCCAGCTTGAAAACATTGAAGCTGACAGCTTGGAAGATTCCATGGCTATTCCTCAGGATACACTTTCCAAAAGGGTAAAAGATATCATCCTGGAGGCGCGCAGACCTTCCACTAGAAAAACATACTCAGCAAAATGGAAGAGATTTCTTATCTGGAACAGCAAAAAGGGTCAAGCCCCATCAGTGATGAGCATTCCACAGATCCTAGAATATTTGGCTGAAATGCTCCACAATGGCCTTTCATATTCTTCCATAAAAATACATGCTTCAGCAATATCTGCCAAATATAACACTGATCCGCCTGTATTTTCTCACCCATTGCTAGACAGTTTCTAAGAGGTGTAAAGAACATCAGCCCTCCAAGGAAACCACCAGTGCCTGCATGAGACCTCAACTTCATGCTGGAAAAATTAACTCTTCCTCCCTTTGAACCAGCAGCATCTTCAGAGTTGCAATTTCTGTCTTGGAAGACAGCTTTCCTTCTGGCAGTAACCTCAGCAAGAAGAGTCTCTGAGCTACAGGCCCTTATGGCAATACAACCATTTGTCATTTTTCATCAGGACAGAGTTTCTTTGAGAACCAATCCGTCATTCATGCCAAAGGTGGTATCCAGGGTGTCCCTGAATCAAGCTATTCACCTGCCTACCTTCTTTCCCAATCCTCAAAATAAAGGAGAGAGACTTCTGCACACCTTGGACATACACAAACAGTTGCGCTACTACTTGGACAGAACAAAGTCTTTCAGAAAATCTGACCAGCTTTTTGTAGCTTGCGCTGCTGGATTGCAGGGAAAAGCAATTTCCAAACAGACAGTTTCTAAATGGATTGGAAATTGCATTCGATTCTGCTACTCTTTTCATGGAAAAACTGTGCCAGCTGACATCAGGCCACATTCCACCAGAGCTACAGCCACCTCCACAGCCTTTTTAAAAGGAGTGGCAACAAAGGACATTTTAGAAGCTGCTACATGGAGCTCCGTGCATACATTTTCCAAACATTACAACCTGCCTTTATATTCCAGATCCAGAGCAGGGTTTGCTTCTGCAGTCCTGCAGGGCATTTTAGCTACACCATCTTTGTCTTAGTGCCTACCACCCCCAGGTTGGCTATGGTATTCAACCCATATGTCAGGACTGCAGTTGCATCCTTGAAGGACATAGTACAGTTTTGTACCTACCATAAATGTAGATGTCCAATAGGTATGCAACTGCAGTCAGGTTTTCCCTCCCACCTACCCCTCTGTGGTATTCTTTTGGGTTTCTACCCCTCATTTTAGCTACCTGGGGTAATCTTTTATGGTGTATTTTTTTTATGTTGTTGTACTTGTCTGGAATTTTTTCTCTATTTTCAAAATTTAGCCTTCCTTAGAGGGCACCTGGCATCTGGGGCAAGAAACACTGAAGAAGATGGCGCCGGCTGACGCTTTTATACCCCAGGCGCTCTGACGTCGGGGAAAGGGCGACATCAGCCGACGCCGGACCCAGACTTTGGAATCCGGCCGACCGAAGGGCTGCCTGAGGCAGGACAACCCATATGTCAGGACTGCAGTTGCATACCTATCGGACATCTACATTTATGGTAGGTACAAAACTGTACTTTGCTGCTACTTGGTCCAATGATCATACCTTCATAGACCATGACAAGCTGGATGTACTGTCTAGGAACAGGGCAGCGTTTGGTTCTGCGGTATTACAGAATATCCATGAGGCCACCTTGGGTTGCTGCTACTTGGGGACTCTGATCCAAAGGTTGAAGAATGGATGAAAAAGACATCAGATAGAAAGTTATGTACTCACTATAATAATGCATCTGTGTTGTCTGTTTTTGTCCTTCCTCAACCTACCATCCCTCCTTCCCCCTTCCACTGAAAGAAGATAATCCTTTGGTTTCCTGTTATGACCTGGAGATGCTCCCTTTTTGGTCTTTCTTTCTCTTAGCTCCAGATACCTTTCCTGTTATGTTTCTAGACTTTTACAGAACTGTTTCATTTCTATATGTTGATAACAAGGAGGCAAACTCTATCTCAGGTAATCCTGGACTTGATAGAGAATTGTGGGTAAGAGGAGGAGCTTGATCTACAGATCCAAAGTCTGAAAAGTGACCAAAGTCGGGTCTGAAACAGAAAGGTTGAAGTAGGGCAAAAACGGACAACACAGATGCATCATCATCATCACAGTGAGTACGTAACTTTTGTTTCAAACACTTATGCTTCAGAAAGATGTGTGTATCCCAAAATCTAAATAGTTAATATTTACATATCTTTGAGATCATGTGGCAGTTCCCCTGGTTCACTGCTATGCTGCATAGTTATTTGATGGGATTCACCCATGTGTGTTGAATAACACTTCTGTAACACCTGTGCCAATTTTTTTATGTGAAACATTGTTCCACTGTCACATTTTATTGGCTCTAAGGTGTTTGTACCAATACAGAAAGGCCAAGGTGTAGTGGGAATGAGGAGAGTCTACATTATTCCCGATGTTTTGTGAGCTTGGGCTTAGCATATTTAGAATTGTAGGTGTGCCCCCCCCCCCCCCCCATGTAGATGGTGTATTGTTTTATTCATTGTATTATACTGTGTTTTCTAAGTCTGTCTCTGTTTATTTTGCAAGATCACAGTTGAGGTTTATTTACATATTTTCTTTTTTCAACTATATTGCATTGTTGGATTTGGCATATTTAGGGACATGGGAGTGTGGAGGTGGCATCGAGGCTTGTTCACCTCTTCAGAAACATTTGATTTTTTTTGGCTCTTCAAGTTTGAGAATGTTTAAATGTAGGTCTTACCCCGGGCTCCAAATGGCCTTGCTATACGTCTGATTTTTATTATTCCCTTATATGATAATTACTCCAGTTGCATATTATAGTTAAATTCAGCTCATATCTTTTTAAATGTCTGATCACTGCACAACCTTTACTTGATCTCTTCTTGGAGTTTTTTTTTTCAGATAAGTAAGATTTTTATATGCAGTTCTTCTAGTAAGCACTCTTGCCTGTGATCTCTTGTATCGCTACCTAATTGTAAATGATCAGCTGACCAGCATTTTCCTTTTAATGCTAGAACTTTAGTTCACTAAGTGCATCCTTGGTTCTTTTGTTACAGTTATAGTAAATGAATAATTGATTTATCATGTCCTTTCAGTCTGATTTTATTTTCTAAACATCTGCCTAACATACTGCTGACCTGCACCCAGTGCTGCAGTTTGTCTGACTTTGGGATCTTGGAAAATCCCATCCAGCTGTTTCAGTTTAGGGGTTTTGTCTGCCATCTGACCGATCTGACCAGCAACTTCAGCTTCTCATGAGCTCAAGCTCTCTCCTTCTATCATGAACCCATTCTCCCCTGCAGCCGTTTGCCCTGATTTGTTGCTTAAGTGACTAGATGCAACCTCAAGAGCTCAGTTAAGTAAAAGTTGATATTGTGAATTTTCACTCTTTTTCCTTTTTTAACACCTTTATTAAACTATCACTTTAGATATAGGCACACATACTTTCACAGAAAAAGAAAACAAATCATATTAACATTTTTACTATTTACATACGTTATACATTGCATATGTTTTCTTTCATTGTGACAAATGACATTCAGTCCATCTTTACATTGATTGCTCAAGTCTTGCCTTCCCTTAAAACTTACTCCTCCTCCCGAACATTATTCTTTATGTATTGTTCCCACAAATTCCATTTATTCCAATATAAGTTGCTTTTTCCCTTTTCTAAAGATCCATCTAACATTTCTTTTATCTCTTTCACAATATTCAATATTTCATATACTTTTGGTTTAGATATTGATTTCCATTCTCTCAAATTACTTCTGTCATTTTTCCCTTCCATTATGTTCTTTACTATCATTCATATATATATATATATATATATATATATATATATATTTATACACACACACCACACACACATATATATATATATATATATATATATATATATATATACATATATATTTTATAAATATATATATATTTTTTATATATATATATACATATATATATATATATATATATATATATATATATATTTTATATATATATATATATATATATATATATATATATATATATATATTTATTTATATATATAAAACCATATATACCCGCTAGTACAAAGTTTCCAGTTCTGTCTTAAGGACTCCTGGGAATTTCTTAATGCGATCCACAAAAGCACATCTTTCACAGGTCAGTGCACCATGGTCACTCTTAATATTGTGGCCCTTTACACTAGGATCCCACACCAGGACGGCTTAGATTCTGTCAGAGATTATGTGGCAAAGCGCACCCAACCACCCACACACACACACACACACACACACACACACACACATAGAATTCAGGCTTATGTAACATTATTGAAACTAGTACTGGAAAATAACTTTTTTCTTTCAATGGCACAATTTATCAACAACTACAAAGGGTAGCCATGGGTACCAAAATGGCAGCAGCTTATGCCAGTTTGGTGCTTAGCTCCTGGGAAGCAGAAATTCTTTCCAGACTTGAAGGTTTTGAACTAGTTAGTCTATATAAACGTTATACAGATGACATCTTTTTCCTGTGGAGAGGGTCACAAATTGAGCTGGAATTATTTCTCACCAGAATGAGTCAAAGCATAGGGTTCCTTGACTTCACCCTTTCAGGTATAGGTAATGTAGTTAACTTTCTTGATAATACTCTTTCCTAAGACCCTGAGACCAGTAAGTTTGCTTCTACGATCCACAGAAATAGCACCTTTTGGAACAACTATCTGGATTTCACCAGCCAACACCCCTTATTTATGATGAGGAATATAGTTAAAGGGCAGTTTGTATGGTTAAGCCGCATAGTTAGTGAAGACAGCATGTTTGATAAAGATCCAATTCCTGAAGCAGCTTTTTGTTGAAAAACATTATCCAGAGGCTTTAATTAATCAGATTCTCAAAGAAGTGATGGACAGTAGGTAGAGCAGATACCCCTTATCCTAAAACATGGCTTCATTAACACTAAGCGATCTAACATCATTGACAACACCAGATTCCCTCTCCCGATCTCCCTAGACTCACAACTCATAAGAAACATCCTTACTAAGAAGTGGGAGATCATTAGCAGTAGCCACAAATTGGCCAAGGCCC
Source organism: Protopterus annectens (assembly GCF_019279795.1). NCBI lineage: Eukaryota > Metazoa > Chordata > Ceratodontiformes > Protopteridae > Protopterus > Protopterus annectens. The sequence goes on along the minus strand of NC_056738.1, from coordinate 87,990,582 downwards.
TAGGATCCTCCCCTGTCTTTGGCTGCAAGAAAACACAGTCTCTCAAGTTGCTGTTTGACTCTAGGCTCTCCCATAACACTAAACCTCCACTCCAAGAATGTATTGTTGTGGCAGATGCGTATCCTGCAAATACATAGTCATAGGTACATCTTTTACTTTGAGATCCCCCAGGTTCAGAATTTCTTTTCAAGAAGCCTGTGACTGTAACACCACCAGTTTAGTTTATCTTGCTTTTTGTGTTCAATGTGATGCATTCTACATAGGGAAAACCATCAGGAAGTTGAGCGATCGCATTAAGGAACACTGTCCGGCATTAAGAAAGGGTGACCTTAAAAATGCATTAGCTAGGCACAATTTGGGTAGCCCTCGGTGCAAAGAATTCAACTTTATTGTATTAGAAAACATTTCTAGTTTGTGGGGAGACTGCAACCCCCAGCTCAAAGTAAAAGAACTCAGATGGCAAATTAAACTGCAAGCAGACACCCCCCCCCCCTGGTTTAAATGGTAATTTAAATGTAAAAAGCATTCTAAAATGGAAAAGGTAGGGTGGGAAAAGGAATCCTAACCATCCAAAGGTGTTTAAATTATTTGTAACTGTTAAATTTCTGATGAAGTTTGACTTTTAACACAAACGAACGAAAGCGCTCAAATTTTTAAGCTTTGTACGTTTTGAAAGTGATGATTACAGTTTTCTACTTTAAGTTCTAGCTGTGGTTTATGTTCCTCCAAGTCTGAAAAAGGTTTCCCTGTTAATGTTTGTGTGTACAAGACAGATAGCCTACTAAACCTTATTGGCTCTTTGTTTCCTGTTCTAAAACAGACAGGAGTAGTGTTTCCTGTTCTAAAACAGACAGGAGTAGTGTGTCTTTCTCTTATTGTTGATAGTTGACTTGTTACCATTTTAGCCATTGTTATCACTGTGATTGTTACATGCAAATATTTACTTACATACAAATATTTCAAGCATGGGCATTAATGCCCTTCTAGCTTGCCAATATTCCAAAGCACTTGTTCCCATAGTAAGTATCCAGGCTATTCTTAAAAATATCTAAACTCTTATTTGCTTTAATGTAATTTGGTAGTCTGTTCCTTGCATCAGCTACTCTGTCAGATAACCAGTTAGTACACTTCTCATTCCAGAATCTTCTACATAGGTTGTCTGATGATTCTGTAGTACTTTTTGTTAACCCCAAACATTCCCAGAGGTAGTTGTCATTAAATGCCCCATATACCTGAATAAGATCTCCTCTTAGATATCTTTAAGAGACAGTGTACAAGTTCATGTATTTTAGTCTTTCATAATAACTTAAATTTGCACATCCATGGATACCCTTGGTATGTTTCTGTAGTACTCTTTCCAGTTTACTCATGCTTGTTTTCTTATAGGGTTTCCATATTGTTATTCCGTACTCAAGTTTGGGTCTAATCTAACTAACAAACAATGACTTAATTATTTTTGATTTCCTAAACTTTATTAATCTTTTTATACAACCTATAGTTCTGTAACTATCATTAACCTATTAGTTGATATGAGGAAAAACTCGTAGCTGAATCTACCCATATACCCAGGTCCTTAAATGAGTCTACAGTTTCAATCACTGTGTGTTATATTAAGTATTCACCTTTCAGTTTATGCCTACCAAATCTCATATGCATAGTCTTTGATGTATTTATCAGCATATTATTTTCCTGTGCCCAAATGGTTAATTTAGTCAAGTTATTTAATTTCCCGAAGTTATGTAATCCCCTTCTTGAGAACTCCAGAATGCCTGTCCAGTCACTCCCAGATGTACCACCACAAGAAAGAATCTGCTGTAAAGGAGACTGTACAACTTGAGAGACAATTAAGAGGTCCCACCAGGCCAGAGAGAGTTTGGAATCTATTCAGGATTATTTTTAGTTCCCAAAAAGTCTAAGTACCTCAGGCCCATTTTGGATTTAAGTGACCTCAACTGTTATGTGAAGAAGACAAAGTTCTAGATAGTCAAAATGCAAGCCATACTTCTCTGTTTATAGAAAGGGCCTTGGATGTGCTCAGTAGACCTTCAGGATTCTTACAGCCACGTAAAAATTGCCAAAGCCACCAGAAGTCATTGAGAGTTCTGGCTGAGAGCCAGTTATTATCAGTTCTTGACACTGCCCTAAGGTCTCATACCCCTCCAAGTGCTGATCAAATGAATGTCCATTATAGCAGCCCACCTCAAGCTAAAAGGGATCCATGTTTTCCCATTCTAGGATGATGTGCTCCTCACCATCACAACAGTAGAATCCCTCCTATTAGCAAGAGACTATTTGCTCTATTTGTGACTGTCCTTAGGTATTTGCATCAACACCACAAATCCCATCTGAAACTCTGTCAGACTACAGCGTTCATAGGGTGCCATCTGGACACAAGGCTGCAAATTGTGAAATGTGTACCAGACAGGTTGACTGCATTAATATCATTGGTTTCAAAGTTCTTGCTTCTTCCGTTTCCTCCCACATTGCTCATCCTACAAGTTCTAGGCTTGATGACTGATGCCATCCATTTCATTTCTCATGTGAGATTCTATATGACAATGTTGCATTGAACCTTGAGTGTATAATGGTCTAAGTTACTAGATGTAATGAGCTAACCTATTCTTCTTTCGCCCTGTTGCACATATCATCTAGAATGGTGGATCCAGTCACTCACAGTTGCATTAGGGGAACCATATAGCCTGCCCCTTCTGAAGGCCAAAGTGAGCACTGGTGCCTTCTCTCTGGGGTGGGAGGAGCATTTTGAGGGGAGAACAGTTCAAGGAATATAGACTCAGCTAGAGGACAGCCAGTCTCCAGTCAGTATCCTGGAAATTAGAGTGGTTTTCCTATCATTGCAGGTCTTTCAAGACTGCCTTCCCCGTGGAATAATTTATGCCCATACAGACAACACATCAGTAGTATGTTACATGCAGGGAGGAACCTGCTGTTACTTCTTGTGCTGAAAAGTCTGAAAGTATGGGAGTTGGCTATATCTAAATAGCACTCAAACCCCCTCTAAAACTCTTCTTCGGAACCCAGGGAGCATAGGAAATGCTCCCCTGCTTAGTGCCAGCCAAACTTCCTAAGCATCCAGATTTGACGACTCCTACTTGTAAGTCACCTCATCCTTGGAGCCCTCAGTTCTTTCTGGACCCAATCTCTCCAGGAAACTCCTAGGAGGTTGTCTTGCCCTCCTTCCACTTCTTCATCCATCAGGTCCTCCTGGCAGTCTCTCCAAAGCTGATGTGGTTAGGATGATGAGGAAGTTTCTCAGGGCTCAGATCCAGACGGAGGTTCTACTGGCTCCATCTCCCATCGGCTCTGTGAGCCTTCAACCTGTTCCCCAGCCCATTGCCTGTCCTTCTGCAATCCAACCAGTGATTTCGGAAATATCAGACCCGATAGCCATGAGAGTTGAGATGTTGGATCCAAAGATAGCTTCATTTTTGACCCCGACCTTATACCGGACTCATTTGGCACTGATCTCTCTTGAACAGGAAGAGTCTCAGAGCCAACATGTCAGTGTCAGATCTGAGTTTCAGAGCTATTGCTTCCCCTCTGAGCTTCAGTGCTGGACAGCTCAGACCCAATTCCTCCCTTGGAGCAGAGATCTGGGCAAGGTCAAGGCTTGACAGTTCCAGGAGTTTCAGCTACAGTGAGCTTGGCCTCAGCTTCTGCTGGTCCCTCAGCCTTCGAGGTGGTGGAAAGGGTATTTTTTCATCCAAGAACACTCTTGACTCTTACTTCTTCGGATACTAACCCCATCCCCTCTTCAGATCTAGCTTCTGAGCCTCATTTGCCTGTTCCACAGGAACAACCAGGCCATATGAGCTTCCAGGCAGTTCCAGTCCAGGAACTTCCTGTCTCTTCCAATACTTCTCCAGATCATCCTACTGAAGACTTTCCACTGTAGAGGCTGTGTAAAAAGAAACACTTAGATTGTCCCCAGGAATCTCTTGATGAAAACGCTAATTTTGATGAATGGGAAGGGTCGCCCAAGTCACCACCAGAAGATATCTCCTTTGGAGAAATTTCAGAGATCCTTCACAAAAAGGTGGCTGGTCCTCCAGACCACCTTCTCAGGAGGGGTTGGTATTCCTAGAAGCTTTTGGATCCAGCCCATCTGCATCTTGAGTTACCCCTTTGCCAGACGACTTAATAGATCTTGTTTCTCACTGGGCTTGGAAGGAGCTGGATGTCCTATCACCCGGACAAGATTCTAACTGCACCCAAGGACAGACCCTTTTGGAGTAAGGGAATTGCCATAGATGCCATGGTTGTTGTGGCAGCCACAAAAAAAGGAGCTGGCTGAACAGAGCTCCTCTGTCCATTGCCGTAAATGAGAGTCTAGGGCATTGGACAGGTTTGAAAAGCATATGTATGCATCTGTGACCTTTGCCTTATGGTCACTTAATTATTTGGCACACTTTACTAGATTGCAGAGGAACTTGATTAAGGAATTCACTAAGTCTACCCCTGAGTCCATGTCAGCAAAGGAAAGTACAGTTGTGTAAAATCTTACCATAACAGTAAATGTCCTTCTCTTCACTATTGCAGTATTTGGTACATTGGGGATGTCCCTTCCCAGGCAGCCCATTGCTCAGCCAGTATAAATAAGCTTGAAAAGATCTTGTTTGCACCGCACTTCACATTTATGCTCCCTGCACAAAACATAGGGCATAAAAGGGATGTGCAGATGCAATTACCCAGAACTGAATTGCCCCAGAAGAGAACAGTCGTCATAGGACAAAGGAGTCCATGCACATCCAAATGGAAAAAATGCAGAATAAAGAACAGGGGGTTAGAGGGAGGGAGGAAATACTGCAACAGTGAAAAAAAGGACATCTACTGTTGTGGTAAGATTTTACAAACCTGTACTATGTCCTTCCATATCACATTTGCAGTATTCAGTATATAAGGGAGAGTAAAAAAGCTCAAGAAAGAATGGGAAGTGGAAGGCTGAGAAGAGTCGTCAACAAACCCACACACAAAATGGTTTCAGCAAAACCTGCTTTGGCCCTTGAAACCATGTCTAACTTATATTGCTTAGTAAAGGTATGAATGAAAGACCCAGTAGCAACTTCAAAGTTGGAATTAGTGTCCAATTGCTTGAAGAAGGCACCAAAAGAGGAAACAGCTCTAGTGGAATGAGCTCTAACAGAAGCAGGCAAACCTGTCAGTTGCAAACTGAGGCGAAGGGAAAAAGGAATAGAGTTGTACCGACAGATTCAAGGATAAGTCATTAACTACATTGGGCATAAAAAAAGGATTAGTACAAAGGGACATCCTGTCCCTGTGAAAAAACAAAAAAAAAATGAGGAATGGCCATTAAGGCCTGCAGTTCAGAATCCCTCCAAGCAGAAGTAAGAGCCAGCAACAAAACAGTCCTCCAGGTACAATGTTGCAAAGAAGCAGAAGCTCCAGGCTCAAAAAGAGCTCGAGTCAATTTTTCCAAAACAAAATTAAGGTCACAAGGAAGAGGAATATGCTTTCTTGGGAGGCCTAATATGAAAGACGCCTTTAAGAAATTGCTTAACCTCAAAATGAGTAGTCAAAGGAGGAGTCAAGGGCCAGACAAGCAGAAATGGCTGACAAGTAGGCCTTCACAGTAGAATAGGCTAAGCCAAACTGAAGCAACTCACACAAATAAGAGAGGACCAGAGGGACCCCCGCTGAAAAAGGGTCCTGATAATGAGCTTGACACCAAACCGAAAATCTCTTCCACTTGGACATATAAGATTTTATGGTTGAAGGTTTCTTTGCCTCCTGTAAAACCCTGAGCATGTCCTCAATAAAGAGGTGCCTGAAAGGGATCAAAACCCTATCACCCCCAATATCAGCTGCAGAGTGGACAAGTGGAGATGGATGAGAGACCCCTTGTCCTGTGTGAGGAGATCCAACCAGTGAGGTAACGTGATGATTGCCCTTGGCCAGATGCAATAAGAAGGGGAACCAGTGCTGTCTTGGCCAAAAGGAAGTCACTAGCAAGATTTTCTGAGAGTCCAGATGAATCTTCTGCAGGACTGTTGGAAGTAGAGGAAGAGGAGGGAAAGCATAAAGAAACCTCCCCTTCCACTGATAGGATAGGGCATCCGTCTTCCAGGCCAGATGGCATAGCACTCTGGAACAGACGAGAGGAAGTTGCATGTTCAGAGATGGATGCAAAAAGGTCTACCTGAGGAATACCCCACTGATGGACAATATCCAGAAACACAGCTCTGTGAAGCATCTATTTGTGAGCCTGTGTGTTTGACCTCAGAGAGTTTGTCACAGGATTGTGCTCTGAAGGAATGTAGAATGCGTGAAGAGTTAATTAATAACTGAGAGCCACATTCCAAGCCTAAAGAGCTGCCCGCAGAGGAGGTAAAATTTCGTGCCTGCCTGCTTGTTGACTTACAACATCACTGTGATGTTGTCTGTGTACACCTTCAAGGGGGCCAGAGAGAACTTGGGGTGAAAAGCCTGAAGATCCAGAATCCAAGCCCTCATCTCTTTGATGTTGTTATGGTCTGACTTCTAATGGAGAGGTGAAAGATCCTGAATTTTCAGATGACCAGGAGATGCCCCCCATACCATGTCCAAGGCATTGGTGAACAGCTCTTGAGAAGGGACTGGATGCTGAAAGGGCCAGCCTGGGTTGAGAGTGAACTGTCAAATCCAGCACTCGGATTCCTACTTGAGACAGGGAAGGAAAGGAACACTGAAGTCCATTGGGTGACGCTGCTGCAGCCAAACCGACTTGAGGTACCATTGAAGTTTCAGCATATGCAGTCTGGCAAGAGAAAGCATCAGAATAGAATAGGCCACGAATCCCAGGGCCCAAAGAAACTCCCTGATTGGCATGGCAGTCAGGGGAAGAAGAGACTGAAAGAAGGCTGCCAATGACAATACCTTTGGAGGTAGAAGAGAGACCAACATTGGCAATGTCTGAATCCTGCAACCCAGATACACATGATTTTGAGAGGGAGACAGGATGGACTTTTGGAAGTTGATAGTAAACCCCAGACTTTGAAGAAGAGAGATGATGAACTGCAGATCCTGCAATAATCGACTGGGAGAAGGTGCCTGATGTAACACGTTTTCTAGATAAGGAAAAATCTGAATGTCTTGGAGCCTGTAGAAGGCAATCACAGAAGCTAGGCATTTTGTGAATACCTGTGGGGCAGTAGAAAGGCCAAAGGGCAAAACAGAGAATTAAAAATGAGCGGAAGATACAGAAAAATGTAAAAACATCCTGAAGAGAGGGTGAATAGAGATATGAAGGTAAGCATCTTTCAGATCCAAAGATGCCAGAAAAGTCTTTGGTAATAAAAAAAGGAAACAGAGTATGAAGAGTAAGCATCTGAAAAGAAGAGATCTTAAGACAGGTGTTGAATCGAGAGAGATCCAAAATAGGTCACCAAGTGCCCTCCTTTTGAGGAACTAGGAATATCCTGGAATAAAAACCCCATCCCACTTGGGAATGGGGACAGGGTGAATGGTCTCTTGGTTCAACAGGGGCCTTAGAACCGCTGCTAAATGAAGTTGCCATAGAGGAGGTTGAGGAATCCCAGAAAAAGGAGGGAGAGATGTCTCATACCATGAAGTAACCCTTAAGGATGATAGAAAGAACCCAAGAGTTTGAAGTGACGAGATAACAATTTGGAATACAAAGGGAGAGCCGAAGGGACAGAGGAACCTAGACTAAAGGCGGGGGGGGCTGAATTGTCAAAGAGAAGCAGGCTTATCAGATAAAGGAGGCTTCTGGGCCACAGAAATCTGAAAAGCCTTAGTGGGGGGCCCACCTCCCACCCTCCCTACCCTTAGAAGTTTGGCAGGATTGCCTGCGAACAAAAGCAGATCTAATAGGATAATTCCTCTATAACTTAGGGATAGGAGAGACAAAAATATGCTTAAAGTCTTGCAGGGCTTTGCCTTTCTCTTAAGGAGACTTAAACATGTCAGCAGCAGCAGTCCCAAAAAGATGAGTATTATCCAAAGGAGCATCCATCAACTTGGCCTTAATGTCTTCAGGAAAAGACTGGAAATGAAGGCAAGAATAACACCTCATGATGGACCCAAAAGCCGCAGCCCTAGAAGAGGCATCAGCAGCATAGCTTCATTTAACAGAGTGGTGAGACACTTGAAAAGCAGAACTTAAAAAAGATAAAGCAGATGATTTGCCATCAGAATCAGGGAGGGCAGAGATAACCTGACAAGCCTGAGCAATCAAGGCCAGAGCATACATGGTTATGTGGGTCTGGTAATTAATAGCCCTAAAGGCCAAAGTAGAAGCAGTTTAAACTTTCTTGCCAGTCTGCTCCATTGCCCTGCTATCCTTATTGGAAGGCAAAAGTTTAGAAGGTTTGTCAGAAGAGACTAACAGCACAGCAGGATCAGCAAGGAAGGATATTAAAATAAATAAAAATAAATAAATAAAATGTTTAAATAAAAATTGACACTCCTCAGGATCCTTATAGAACCTATCAGGTTTCTTAGGAGCAGGAAGATGAGAATCAGGGGACTTGGAAGCAGCAATGAAAGTATCTAACAAGGGAGCCAACACAGGAGGAACTGCTGATGGTTTCGAAGTATTCACCTGAAACAATTCATAATATCTTCTCTGAATATCCAACACTTGAGAAAAATCTCACTTAAAGAATTCCATCATCCTAGAAATTGTGCCTCCAAAGGACAATTCCTTGAAAGGAGACTCAGGATTAACAGACTGTTCAGCATCAGAACCATAGACCAAAGGCAAATTCATCTCTGAAGAATAGGATAAAGATCCCTCACCAGACAAGGGAATCCTTATCTGAGAAATCTGGTTCCCTAAACCATTTAGAAGGGGTAGAGGTCCAAGGAGGAATGGGTACTGAAAACCCCATGAATAGGTTTTAGGGCCATTAAAGCAGAAGACAAGCCCTGAGTAAACTCTTGCCATTTCCTTTGATGATCCATAGGACAGATGGAAACATGCTTCAGTTTTTGGCTTTTCTTAGATGGGACATCAACTCTAACAAATACTGGAGGTTCCTACCCTTGGCAAGATTTGAGAAGAGAACCCGGAACTTCCTCCCTGACCAATATTTGCTGAATCCCTCTAGAACCCTCAGAGATAACCAAAAACGGTTTCCCCTTGATGTCCAGGGTAGATGCCTGCAAAGCCTCAGAGGATGTGCGAAAAGACGGATCCTTGCCAGCCTCCATCAGGATGACAGCATAAGAATCCAATGTAAACACCGAATGACCTAGAGAGTTATTAGCTGCCTAAAGAGGGACATCCTGTGGAGGTTGGACAGCTAAAGAATCTGGCCAAGACTTCTTGGCCATCTTCTTACCTAGGGGGAGTATCTCGGGGTTAAAGGATTCCGTCATGGTACCCTGGGATAACTGTCTAAGCCATTGGTTTTCAAGATATATTACCAGGGAAGACAAATGGCTTCTGAGTGTCTTAGACACAAGTGTCTTACAAATACTACAAGAGGTATGATCATGAGAAGCACCCAAAAAAAAAAAAAAAAAGTTACTGTTCGTGATGAGCCTTCTGGGGAATCAACCTCCCACACTGACATTTTTCCCTGAAGGATGACATGAACTCTAGATAGTGATAAAAAGTACAAGATCAAGAAAGTAAATTCAAAAAGAAAAATAACCAAAATGGGGCACTTATCTGGCGTTACTAAATATTCAGTACAGCAACAAAATATTCAAATCAACCGGCAACAATAGAGTTTAAACTGACAGCAAAAGAAGTTCTGGGTAGCTGCATTTGTAAGTCCCTTTTATACCCTATGTTCTGTGCGGGGAGCATGAATTTGATGTGGGTGCAAACAAGATCTTTTTCAAGCTTATCTATATTGGCCGATCGATGGGCTGCCCGGGAAGGGACATCCTTTATGTATCAAATACTGCAACAGTGATATTGAAGGACATCAAAAGTTTTTTTTTTTCCTTCCAGCTGGCCACCCTCCAGTCCATAACAAATGCATCCGTGAGATTAATCTCTCATGCAGCTGAAGGTTCCTCATGGGCTGCAGGTTAAGGCATAGCCATCAGGGGACATGTATGGATGCATTTGTGTGATTTTACGAAACCCTTCAAGTCTTTCATCAGTGCTCCCTTTAATGGATCTTCCTTGTTTGGGCCCACTGTTAAAGACACACTTTCCCAGAGTGAACAAGATGGAAAGACCTTATATGCCGTGGGAATCCATTTTTCTACCCTGAAAAGATCATTTTCCAGGAATTAACGTGGTGGGAAAAAAAGATGTGGTTCCGAAAATCCCAAGGTCCTTTTCAGGACACACGAGGGGGAATTTCTTCCAGAGGCAGAGGGGGAAATAATAAAGGGGGTTGCAAAACCAAGGGTTCCAAGATTCCTTTTCAGATTGGCTCTTTCAGTGCTCCTTAAGGGTTGCCTGACTGTTCATCTCTGGAGGCAGTCAGGGAGGGCTCTTGTCTTTGCACCCAGATGCCTGGACAGCCATCACAAAAAATTCTCGGGTGCAAAGGATCATAGGCAGAGGTTATTTCATTCCATTTTTACAGATTCCACCAGTCCAACAAAAACATCTCTCCAGTGTACCACCCAATCAATGGGAGTTAGCAGCCCTAGAAATTCTAAAGCTACTGGACAAAAGGGTCACCCAAGAGGTCCCACCAGACCAAAGAGGATCTGGAGTTTACTCAAGGTTCTTTTTAGTGCCAAAGAAAACAGGTGTCTAGAGGCCAGTTCTGGATCTCAGTCATCTGAATCAGTTTTTAAAGTATTGCAAGTTCCAGATGGTCATGGTTCAGTTCATTCTCCATCTTCTGTGGAAGTACAATTGGATGTGCTCCATAGACCTCCAGGATGTGTAATATCACATCAAAATGAACAGACATTCTCAGATGTATTTGTGCTTTTGGCTGGGGGCCAGTCATTACCATCTCAGAGCTCTGCCGTTTGGTCTCACCACAGCCCCCAGTGTGTTCACCAGTTGTATAGAAGTGGTAGAGCTCATCTCAAACTGCGTGGATTCAGAGTGTTTCCTTATTTGGATGACTCTCTCTGTACTGCTCCAACCAGGCATCTACTCAAGGAAACCATGGACTACTTGCTCTGTCTTTATCTGTTCCTGGGGATCACAGTCAATCTTCCCAAGTCCCATCTTCAGCCAGTTCAAGTCTTGGACTTCGTAGGAGCTCACCTGGACACTATCAGTCAGTTGGCCTTTTTACCACAAAACAGAATTCATACTTTTATTCTACATTTCACTTAGATCTTATAACATCCTTCTCTTCCAGCAAAACTGGTAATTCAGGCCTAAGGTTTGGCTGCAGCTATTACTCTACTACCTACTGCTCACCTTCACATGCAAATTCTCCAGTGGACTATGGCAGTACTATGGTTGATTCTTTGGCAACCATTGAGTCATCCTATAACTCTTTCTTGGGTTTGCAGGGACTCCATACTTTGCTGGATCCAGACCAACAAAGTTTGTCGGGGACATCTCTTTATCCTTCCTCCCCCAAAGGCCACGCTGACCAGACTCCTCCCATTTGGGGTAGGGGGGCATTTCTTGGGCCAGGCTGTCCAAGGCACATGGTCCCCTTGTCGTTTGTCTTTTTTTATAAGTGAAGACGAACAGGTTGGGTAATTTTTTTATATCACAAACTAGAAACGAAAACAAAACGAACCAATGAAGCCTAAAAAAACGAGGTCCTTGTCGGTGAAGAAACCCAACAGTCCAAATTCCTTAACGCAGTTTATTCATAAAATAACAGAAACAAAGCGTTTTCGCCACAACAATCTGTGGCTTCTTCAGAGGGAGTATAAAGAAGAACACACACACTCCAGTTATAACGGGACAATCAGGAAGTGACATCTTCCTGCTTCCTAACAAACATCAGTAAAATGTTTTTTGTTTTTATACAATAGTGTGGACATCAACTCATTACACGTTGTTTCTAACATAAAAATGTTAATAATTATAAAATATATATATAAAAATATATATATTAAAAATGTATATATTAAAAACAGTGGGTATATGCAGAGAAAGAGGCCAGTTAACCTGGTTTCATGACATGCAAATTGTAAAACACTACAACACCTAGCTTTTAATGTGAAAAATTACTTTTATAAAGCTACAGACCTTTAATTTGTTTCAATTCAAAAAAACCTAAAAAAAAAGGGGTATTATTGCCAGATCTTTTCTAGCACTAGAAGAATCTCATGTATAGAAGCTCAACCAACACCATTCATGATTAAAGAGAAAAAAAAAATATAGTCAATTTCTATACTACTTTACCTAGTTGTTCAAGATTGCAAACATGGAGTAAGCAAAGTGTTTAACCTAAAGTTTCTTTACAACTGATCTATCTAAGGTAGCTCCTAAGTTTTAACACCGGGGCAATGTTGCAGTTACTGTTTAAGCCAGGATGCCTAAACGCATCAAGGCGTAACTGCCATTCTAACTCCTTGTTCTCCAAAATTAGGGAGAAGGGACCTCCCCTCGTTTTCAGTTGCACTTGATCAATGGCCATGAACTGGAAGCTATGGCCTGGGTTAGAACTTATATGTTTTGCTAGTGCGTTGTCGCTCTTATCGTTTTTGATGGCATACAAGTGTTCATACATTCGGTCTCGGACTCTCCGGTCCGTTTTTCCGATGTAGAACGCTTGGCAAATACATAATATTTATACACATATATATGTACACATATATATATATATATATATATATATATATATATATATATATGCATATATATATATATGTATATGGTTCCCCTTCACAAGATCGAATATATGAATAGTCGAAAAGCAGAAGCCCAAGCCCAAAATCTTGAGTATTCATATACTCGAAATTGTGAAGGGGCACAAAAGGAAAGAAAAAAACACTTTTTCTAATGTTTTTGCAGGAGGGCCTGCACCCCACACACACCCCTACTTAAATATACCAACTCTGAGATCACACTACAGCAAAGGAGATGGAAATGTACCATTACACGCTATATGCATAAGTGCACAACGGGACACTTTCCATTCCTCCGCTGAAGTGTGGTCATGAAACCTGCACATTAAGGAAGGAAGAGTACAGGGGGACCCAGCCCCCTACAAAAAGGTAAGTAAAACCCTTAATCTAATTTTTTACACTTCCTGTTCACAATTTCGAGTTACTGAAACTTGAGATTTTGAACTTGATCTTATGAATTTCGAGCTTTCAGTAATTCAATCTTGTGAAGGGGAACCATATATATATATATATATATATATATATATATATATATATATATATATATATGTGTGTATACGTATGTGTGTGGTGTGTTATATATTTGTGTATGGATGCAAATTAGAAGCCACAGAATGACCCTAATGAAAATAATAATAACAACATGATCCACACCGTTGGTCATAGTGGCAATAAGTTAATTTTGCTGTTTCGGTTTGTAAAACAGTGTCATTATCTCAAGCCTTTTTCTTTTTGTTCAACAGATGAAATACATAATATATTCACAAGTGCTGGTTTGAATGAAATTCAAAATGTAAGGGACAAAAGACTTCAAGTCAACAGGCGAAAAAAGTTGCAATGCAGAGAGTCTGGATCCAAGCAAAGTATCAAAAACCAGAACAACATTCATAAAACAGAAAGTAGCATAACTGCATAATGCTTTTAGCTGTTGGAGAATTGTATATTGTGCCTCAGTATAAAGTGTATAAAATAATACTGCATACAACAGTGATGGCTAAAAAGAAGGGATCCTGTCTGGAATGCCATTTGTCCATATTTGAATAACAGTTTGGATGCCAGAAATCCAGTCTATGAAACAAAATGTGAGCAGCCAGAGGTCTGCTATATTCTGTCAGGATAGGAGTAGAGTAAATCAGATTTGTTCCTGCTCAGCAGTCTACCCCGAGTAGATACAGTGGGACATTTCTGACAGACTTATACAGCAGGCCATGCATCTAGAATCATATACATGGACCATGCTAATGGAGCTACTTATGGAGAGCTAGGTGTTAGTGTTTTATAGCAGCATGATACGTAATAGAAGTAAGCCCTCCACTGGCTTTCTGATGGTATTTCTCAAGCTAATTTCTTAATCGTGTCCTCCACTGAGACATTTGTTTTGCTTCACTGACAGAACAAGTAAGAATATTGGGTTTGGTGGGTCCAGGAGTTCATGAAATCTGCAAGCTATTGATCTTAAAACATACATTTTTGAAATTAGCATTGTAAAAAATATTCCCTGCTCTGTGATGCACAGGTATGAAGTTTTGACAGCAGCCCATGTTTGACTAGAAAGCCATGGTGCTAAAGGAGCTGCTCAGGGAGGGCCGGCAGTATGCACCTGATGGTGACTTTCCCATCCCTTGGGGAGGGTGGTACACTGGTCCTTCTGCTTGAGCATTATCAAATGGGCACAGGCTTATATATGGAGACAAATGCACACTGGTGCCTTCTTAGCAGCGCATTGCCCTTTAGCTTAGGACTGAATATTTGAAAGCACACACTTACACTGGGCCTGGCACTGCAGAACTTTTTGTCCTCCCCAACCTTGACAAACTAGTACTTCCAGATTCTTACTCTCCCTTTATAACCCTCTGTCCTGCTGGATTTTTAGTACCCCTCATCATCCTGCTTGAAGTTTCTTTTTAACTGGAAATATTTCCCTTATTAGAAGCCCTCTAACTTATTTGCTGGCAGTAAAGGATGAAAATTAAGGGCTTATGGACTGTCATCCATAGCTAGATCAGGATTATTTTCTTTACCTTGTATTCCCAACCATCACGTGGAAAGACAATACTGACAAAACATGATCTTTATTGCCAAGGCACACATGCTTGCCTCTACATACTTATACTTATACCTTGTTACGTGTGCCATATATGATGATCCTGATACACTGGGTCCAACATCTGCCTTCTGCCATGTGGTGCTTGAGTACTGAGACATAGTCATCTGAGGATGTGCTACTGTTATTGGCTATTTAATCCCATTCATTGTCAACACCAGCACAATGCACCACTACTTAAACTCAATTTACTGTTGCTGCAGTTAGGAATTTATCTGTGTTACCATTGAAGCTAGCTTCTAACATTTTTTCAGCAGGGTCAAACAACCAGAAAGTAGCAGAGCAAGCTAAACAGGAAAATCCAAGTCAGGCATGGTTAATGATCCACTCACTGGTCCTCCATTTTAATCTCCGCACACACTGCCTGACGAAAAGCAGGTCTATATTATATTGTTGACAGGTGAAAATGTCAACTCTGACTTGTTCGACACCAAAATGTCGAACTACAAAATTAGCGAACAGCCAAATCACCGATTTCTTTCCAACGGAAAGAAATCGGTTGGCCAAACACCAATGGCACACATAAACAAATATATGTAAGTGGGGGGCTCCCCCCCCCAACTAAATATTCCAACTCCAAGACTGCACTACAGTCAGGGAAAGGGCAGGTGTAAGAGAACGGCCAACTGATTTATTTCTGTTGGAAAGAAATGGGTAATTTGGCCATTCGCTAATTTTGTAGTTCGATATTTTGGTGTCGAACAAGTCAGAGTCGACATTTTCACCTGTCGACAATATAATATAGACCCACAAAAAACAGGTGGTCATGAAACCACATCCTTAATGAAAAGATGGGTTCTCTCCCATGTGATTATGTGGGATGCTGAGGCAGAGGAAATAAATAGGAGCACTGTTGCTGGAGAGTACTTTGGTGCTAGTGACGCAGTATAGATGGTCAGGGCTGACTTGGGCCAAAACCAAAAAAAAAAAAAAATTATACATGGTAAACAAGCTGCGTATGAGTTTCTTCTGTTATGAGTATATTATGCAGTATGTGCTTTATTCCCAGTCTTTCACTACATTGACTGCTGCAAGAAACACCACTTAAAGATAACACTTAAAAAGAGATTAATGCATTTATCTGATTGTGGCAAAGAATGACAAAACAAATGCATAGTGGTTTGTGTTGTAAGACATTTTATCAGTTGCATGGCTATACGTTATTTTGTATAAGTGCTTCATCTAGAGGTACATATAAAAGTTTGTACAATTTGGAAATAAAATTACCCAGAATATATCCATTGCCTGTCATTCTTTCATTCACGATGATTAAAGGAGTGCAGTACTACAAAGAGCTCAAAATTCTTTTACGTTTTTATGTGTGTCTCTGGGTGCATATGCTGTATATGTAAAATTTTCAAGCATGTAACACATTAGAGTTTTTGCAAAAACAGTGGTTTTATTTAGGCAAATATAAAAATTTTCTCACTTTTCCAGAGCAGGAACCATAATATAGTGACAGGCGGAGAGTAAAACAGCAACTCATTACAACAGCTTATGTCATATAAAGCATAGTTCTGTTACCTGGCCACTTCTGCAGCAAATACTCAGTAAAGGTGCTAACCCAAACTTTAGAGATGACAGTCTTGATTATACCTTTAAAATAAAGTGTGATGTTAAGTTAACAGTCTTTAAAAGAACTACTTGCAACAATTAGTTCTGAAGTCTGTACTTGCCAGGGTTCATTCTGCTGAAATAAGAAGTATTTAAATAGTGCCATTTTGGGCAAACAAATTAAAAGTGTCTCACCCACAAAGAAAATCTCTTAAGCAATACCTTTTTGAATGAGGAAAGCAAAAGTGTCCAGCACACAAATCTTTCAGTAGCTTTACAGTAAAAGAACTCTGGATCCCAACTATCAAAACTTCCACTACCAGTACCTAAACTCTTAAGCCAAGGCTTCTGTATTGGAGCCATCTGCTCTGGCCTCAGTATGTCTGTCTATTACAGAATAGTGCAGACTCCTTTGGAAACTGGAACTAGCAGCTTGTGAATTCACCAGCCTTATAAAGCACCAGTGTACCGCTGCCTGTCATTACCTGGCTGCATATGTTTAACTTAAAGCGGACCAGTTCCTTTTCCCTGCTTCTGTGCATACCTTCCAGATACTCCACACAAGCCTTGAGCCTAGCATTGGCTTATCATCTGTCCCAACCTGTGACTGGTGATACCATCCACTAGGCATTTTCCTGACAGAGCCAGCATGCTATGTTTTAAATTACCCCCACACACACACACACACACACACACACACACAGTGTGATGCCACCAGCTTTGAGCCCACTGTTAGATAGGACATCCAAATTGTGATAGTGAACACTGAGATGGTGCCAAACCTGAAAGCAGAATTCTTGGATTGCTAGGGTCTACCGGCAGAGCATAGCATTGCCTTCCTTCTGATGGTGAAACCACAGCAGGGGGAGTATGATCTGTTAACTAGTGCACATTTCCTAAGTAGCAGATAGTACCTTAAGGACCCTAAGGCCCACTTAATAGCCAGGCATTGCCTCTCAAATGTGGAGTGTCTGGTCTCAAGTTTTATTTAATTTACCACTGAGAGAGCAGGCTGGGTATTCCTCATTTTCTGCTCTTTGGGTAAGCATTGCCTCAACGCAGTCTCTGATGCATATGTGTAAACAGTAAAAAGCTTGGAAAAGTAAGGGGACACCAGAACTGGTTCATCTCAAAGAATGTTTAAACCTCATATCAGTACTTCATCTACCTGACTTGTTCTTGCATCTTGCATTTAGTCAGGTTTGTTAGGGAACAGGCCATTGAAGTAAACTCTGTAATACACTTTGTGTAATAACCTGCTAGTCCCAGGAAAGTCCTTACTTGCTTGCTTGCTGTTTCTTTTTTCCTAAGGAGCGTCTATATACCCCTTTTGAGGTTTAATTGATCACCATCCTATTATATCTCTCAGATACCTAACCTCGGTCATGCCAGCTTCACAATGTTCATCGTGCATACAGCTGCAGTCATAACAGATGGGTTCTCCTGCCGTCAGGTGGGTCCTCGGTCGACCGAATTCCAAAGTCTAGTTCCGGCGTCGGTTGTCGTCGCTTCTTCCCTGACGTCAGTGCGACATGGGTATAAAGGAACCAGCCGACTCCATTTTCTTCAGTCTTTCTTGCCGCGCGGTGCCCGAAGCAGAAGCAGTTCGCAAGTGCCGGTCGGCCAGCTCCTGAAATTACGAAAATTTTGAAACCGAAGTCTTCTTGAAAGCTAAGTACCCCGTTAGGGAAACTTTTCTTGCCTCAGACCGATGTCAGACAAAGTTAATAATTGTATTTCATGTGGGAAGCAAATACCGCATAAGGATTTCCATTCCCTCTGTATACCTTGTTTAGGCCCAGACCATGACGTCTCGGTCTGTCACTTTTGTGCTACATTCAACAAATGCACCATTAAGCGTCGGGCGGAGTTCGCCCAGCATTATTTTGGAAAAAAAATTAACTATATTATGTCGTCGGATACTCCGACTCCAGTTTTGTCTAAAAAACACAAAGATAAGGACCGACACATGAGGTCCGCAGCCTCTACCGACACCACGCCAAAGCCGACTACATGTGGTCCGGTTCTCAGCGAGGCACCTACGCAGCCCCTGACTACCGACGACACTTCATTGGAGGTGTCTCCTGTGCCCGAGGTCGCAGGCTCCTCGGCCCACACCCGACTACAGATACCGAAGCCACTCTTGGCGTTGAACCTCAAAATGTGGACAGGTCTACCTCCACTCAAGGTGTCTTCAGACCTTCCTCTTCTTTCTCCATCAAGGCTTTCACTAAGTCTAAAGCAGCCATGCACTCTAAGAGACAAGCTACACAGGGCCCATCTCCAGGCCCCATGCCTAAAAAACAGATGCTTAAAATGGCTGAGAATTTAATTATTCTTATCAGAGGTTCTCAACCCCCACAGGACAAACGGCCCAGAGTGGAGGAAAAATCCCCCTCCTCTGATCAGGGCTCCATTATTTCAGAGCACTCTGATGATCAGGAACATTCTTACTCCCCTTTTGAAGACTCTGATGCGGAGGAGTCCATTCCTTCTGTATCCCCCCCCAGAGGATTACTCATTTGGGGAAACCTTGCATACCTTAAGGGAACACTTCCACTGGGAAGGCCAAGATTATTAAGATTCCAAGAAAAGGCTTAGGGAATTTCTCTTACTACCTCAGCACAGGCCTCTGGCTATACCTCCTGTCTTGGACATCCTAGATGATGTTTACTCGAAGGCCTGCCTTAACCCGGACTCTCTGCCTCCAGCCCCAGTTAAGCCTGACAGGTACTACAGGGTTCCTGACTCACACCAATTTCTATACAAAAGCCATGCTGCTGACCCAGAAACCATCTCACAGGGCCTCAAGGGAATTAAGGCCTCCACTGCTAAAAATCCATTACCTTCCGAGAGAGATTCCAGATCCTTAGGAAGGTGGGGAAAAAAGGTATATACCTCGGCTACCTTAACCATTAGAGCCTTAAACTGTCAGTTCCATATGCTAAAATACCAACAGTTTTTGTTATCACAATTGAAAAGTAAAATGTCACAACCTGAACAACCAGACTTGAAGGAGTTGCAGGATTTGATGCATAGTGCAGAACAAGTGGGTAAGCATACCTTACAATGTGGTTTTGATGCTCTAGAGGCCTCATGTAGAGCTGCTGTTACAGGATCAGTCATACGTAGACATGCCTGGCTCAAGGAACAAACCTTGCCTGATCATGTCAAAGCTAAATTACTAGATGCCCCTCTTCAAAAGGATGTATTATTTGGTGCTAATGCTGAGGAGGTATTAAGGAAAATGGAGGAAAAGGCTAAATCAATGCAAACTGTGAAAGATTTTCTACAGGTACAACCCCCACGTTTCAGTAGAAATTGGCCTTCCAAAAATTGGTCCTTTCCAGCCACGGACAGGCCCCAAAGAGGCAGATACAGGCACCCGAGGGGCAGAGGACAATCCCAAGGATCATTTAGAGGCAGACAATGGCAAGCTCCTACATGAAGCGGTGGTGAGGCTAACTCACAATCATTCAGAAAGCAAGCCCAATGACTTTCCCCTTTGCATGCCAAGCAAGACTCAAATGGCAGCCCCCTTAGGAGGAAAGCTGGCATTATTTTCAAAAAATTGGCATATTGTCACAAAAGACAAATGGATCCTGGACATTATAAACAGAGGCTACAGATTCCATTTTCACACCCTTCCAAAAATGAGAGGCATGCCAAACCTGCCACACAATCAAAGGGCAGAGGCACAAAGGCTAATTACAGATCTCATAGACATGAAAGCTATTCAAGAGGTACCTATGCACGAACAAGGTCAAGGTTTTTATTCCAGGCTATTCCTGGTACCAAGGAAGGGAAAAGATTGGAGACCTATTTTGGACCTATGCATCCTAAACACATTTCTACTCGTACCAAAATTCAAGATGCTCACTCTACAGCAACTTCTTCCCATGCTGGGCAAGGAGTCTTGGCTGGTAACATTGGACCTCAAGGAGGCATACCTGCATGTCCCAATCAGACAAAATTGCAGAAGATACCTCAGATTTCTTGCAGGTTCAACCCATTATCAATTCTCTGCATTGCCCTTTGGCTTATCTACTGCGCCCAGAGTATTCACAAAATGCCTGGCATCAGTAATTGCCTACTGCAGACTTCAAGGGATACAAATATACCCCTATTTGGACGACTGCCTGATCCAAGCGGACAGCAAGCACATTCTTCTGAAACATCTGGCGTATGTAATAATGTTGTTGAACTCTCTGGGATACACAGTCAACAAAAAGAAATCAAGGCTAATACCCTCTCGGAAGATAATTTTCCTGGGTGCCAACTTGGACACAAACACCCAGATGGCCTACCTCATGCCAGAGAAGCAGGGGCAACTAACTCAATACTTCAGAGCACTAGCAAATTGCACCAGGCTAAATGCAAGGAAAATCCTGCAGGCTCTGGGATTCATGGCATCTTGCATCTTACTAATCCCATGTGCAAAGCTGCATATGAGGAAACTTCAGTGGTACCTGAAAAACATATGGTCTCAACACAGCCACAGTTTGGAAACAATAATACCACTAATTCCATGTCTACAAAAGGAATTTCTGTGGTGGGCTCAAGCATGCCAAACAAACACAGGTCTTCCATTCAGCAAGCCTCAAGCAAATCAAGTCATCACAACAGATGCCTCGGACTATGCATGGGGGGCGCACATGACAGATCGGTGCATTCAGGGCATATGGTCCCAAAAAGAAAAGCACCTTCACACCAATCAAAAGGAAATGCTAGCAGTAATAAATGCTATTATAGCTTTCAAGGACCTTCTGCAACCAGGTCAACTATTGATAAGAACGGACAACACCACAGTTATGTGGTACATAAACAAACAGGGAGGAACACATTCATACCCCCTATGCAGACTGGCCATGTCACTTTGGAACATGGCCATGGACTTACAAATCGAACTACAAGCACAGTACTTGCCAGGCAAGGAAAACACGCTGGCAGACAACCTAAGCAGAAATATGACAGATCCACACGAATGGAAGTTGCATCCAAAAGTTTTACAGAAATAATCCAAGCATGGGGAAGGCCAGACATAGATCTCTTTGCCTCCCACAAAAATCACCAATTGACAAAATTCTGCTCAAGGATTTTCCATCCAAAGGCCTGGAGAGTGGACGCTCTCTCTTTCAGTTGGACATCAATGACAGTTTATGCCTTCCCACCTCTTCCTCTGCTGCCCAAAGTTCTATTGAAAACCAGAGCAGACAGACCAAAGATGATTCTCATTGCTCCGGACTGGCCAAGACAACACTGGTACCCACTCCTGAGGAGCCTGACGCTTTCCCCAAGATGGACTCTGCCTCTAATGCCTCTTCTTCTGACTCAGCACAGCTTCAAAACTCTTCACAGCCAGCTAAAAACACTCAATCTAGCCGCATGGAAGATTCCTTAGCATCACAACAGACCCTACTCTCCAAGGAGGTGCAGGATGTCATTTTGGAAGCCAGAAGGCCGTCAACTAGAAAAGCTTACTCCGCAAAATGGAAGCGGTTTTGTGTCTGGAATGAGAAAAAGGGCCAGGATCCTGGAAAACTGAATTTACCTCAAATACTACAGTATCTAGCTGAGCTGCTAAGCAGTGGACTTTCATTCTCCTCAATCAAAATCCATGCCTCAGCCATTTCTGCAGAATACAACACTGATCCACCCTTATTCTCTTACCCTTTCTTAAGAAAGTTCCTCATAGGGGCTAAGAATCTAAGACCCCCAAGGAAACAACCAATACCTGCTTGGGATCTCAATTTCATTCTGGAAAAACTGACCTTGCCTCCCTTTGAGCCAGCTGCCTCATCAGATTTGCAATATTTGTCTTGGAAAACAGCTTTCCTTCTGGCTATTACCTCAGCTCGTAGAGTTTCGGAGCTACAAGCTCTCATGGCTGTGCAGCCTTTTATCATCTTCCATCAGGACAGAGTTTCCTTATGAACCAATCCGTCCTTTATGCCTGAAGTGGTATCCAGGGTAGCTTTGAATCAGGCCATACACTTACCTACCTTTTATCCTAATCCTCAAAACAAAGGGGAGAGATTACTACATTCCTTGGACATCCACAGACAACTCCGTTATTATCTGGACAGAACAAAGCCTTTCAGAAAATCAGAACAGCTCTTTGTGTCCTATGCTGTAGGAGCTCAAGGAAAGCCAATTTCGAAACAGACAATCTCAAAATGGATAGCCCACTGCATACGCTTTTGCTATTCTTTTCATGGCAAAACTGTACCTACAGGCATCAGATCTCACTCCACAAGGGCCACAGCTACCTCTGCAGCTTTCCTCAGAGGAGTTCCTACCAAAGATATTTTGGAAGCAGCCACTTGGAGTTCTGTGCATACCTTCTCCAAGCACTACCACCTACCATTATACTCCAAAACTAGAGCAGGCTTTGCCACTGCAGTATTGCAGGCATCCTGGCTCCTCCTAGTTCCACCTAGTGCCTACCACCCCTTTCTTAGCTTTGGGATTCTACCCATCTGTTATGACTGCAGCTGTATGCACGATGAACATAGTACAGTTTTGTACCTACCATAAATGTAGATGTTCGAGTGCTAATACAGCTGCAGTCCAGGTTTACCTCCCTCCTTCCCCTCTTGGGACAGGCCTATAGGCTAACACATCCTCATACAACCTGATTGGGGTATTCATTTATGGTGTATTTGCTTGCAACTACTGTATTTTGATTATATTGCACTGCTTTATTACACAAATTTATGTATTGCCTTCCTTCTGGGGGCACCTGACATCTAGGGCAAGAAAAACTGAAGAAAATGGCGTCGGCTGGTTCCTTTATACCCCTGTCGCACTGACGTCAGGGAAGAAGCGACGACAACCGACGCCGGACCTAGACTTTGGAATTCGGCCGACCGAGGACCCGCCTGACGGCAGGAGAACCCATCTGTTATGACTGCAGCTGTATTAGCACTCGAACATCTACATTTATGGTAGGTACAAAACTGTACTTTTCAGAGCATTGACAGCATTCCAGTCTGCCTCATCAAGTTCAGAACTACCTGATCTTCATAAGGATGAGATGACCATGTCACCCAATTAAGCTACTGTATAAGACTGATGGGGTCTCAACACGCAATCCATCAGTTCTTTAAAATGCGGCTGGGACACCATGGAGTCAAAGAGGAAGAACACTATATTTGATAACAGAGACTGCAGTCTTCTCCTTGGCCGCTGTTGGTTAAGGGAATTTGCCAACATCCCTTGATCAGGATCAGGGTAGTAAGAAATCTGTTCTTATCCAGCTTCTTCACCAACTCATCCACCCCAGGCATATGGTAATGGTCTACGTTAGAGATGCTGTTAAGTTTGAGGAAATCATTACAAAATCAGACAGTACTGTCCAGTTTTGGCACAAACACAATAGGGCTGTTCTAATCACAGTCAACTACTTGATTACTCCTAGTTTTAACATCTTTTTGATCTCTTATACAGCTTTTCTTCTGGAGATCTGGAACTCTATAGGGTTTTAAGTTGACATTGTCCTCCAGAAAGGCTTCTGTTTTGTGCTTAGTAAGAGAGGTTGTGCCCAGTAGTTCAGAGGTGTTTTATATATCTCAAAAGATGTTCTTGAACCTCCTGCATCAGTAGTTTTGAGAGAGTGTCATCCAACACTACTTTGGGGTTGGATAACATTTGTTTCTCTTGTTCATGGTTTGAAACATCTGACACTGTACTCGTAATGTTTGTCTGATTTTCTTCCGAAGACTTCAGTACATTTATGTGATAAATTTATTCAGTAAACCTTTTCCATATAAAATTATCTCTCTCTCTTTATATATATATATATATATATATATACATATATATATATATATATATATATATAATCAATATATGTCACCTTATATTTCACCTCATTTACTTGTTTCTTTTACTTCTTAAGGTCTCTGCCACTTGGACAGAAACTTACTGTCATATGTGGGGACTAAAACTAAGACCTAGTCTCCCTCTTGGAATTCCCTGCTCTTGGCATTTCTAATATATAGTCGTTGTGGACTAACTTGTGTCCTCTTCATTTGCTGTTGCACACAGCACTGTCAGCTATCCTTTCTTGTAAACCAGTATATTGCTGCACTACATTCTTAAAAGGAGTTTCCTTTTCTCCTGATGTTTCTTTCAACTGTGCCCTATAGCCCTCTGGGGTACTTAGCATGCAATTATTCAAAGAGAGTACTGACCACAGGCGCTGTATCAGGATTAGCACACTCAGGCAAGGGTCACCGTCTCCAAGACAAAAAGAAATGCAGACACTATAGCTAGAAAAGTAGTTCAGTCACTTCCCTTATTTGTAATTATGCTGGTTTGAGAGCTGCGTGACCTGAGAGGGCCATGGGTTTGAGATCCCTGCTGTAGAAGTTTGGGATACTTCCCACACAGAGAATATCAAATAGAGCAACAACTTGTTCCAATTTTTCTTGTCTCTCTTTTACTTTATTTATTATGACTTTGGGGTCTTATTGAACCTTTCTACCAAACTCTTCATGGGGGGTAGTAAATAGACATTTTTAGCTGTTTTACCTGGAAGCTTTGGCAAATTGCTGCATGGTTTGGGGCATAAAAGAGGTGCCTTCATCCATTAAAATTTCATTGGTGTCCCTACTCAGGAAAATAATTGTATATTTCTTTTGTAGTTTCCTTGGAATGTTTTTTTTTCCAAGAAGAATAGTGCCAAGGCATCTAGTAGCAAAATCTAACAGCACTGGTGCGGCCGTACAATATCCACTACAATTCTTTGAAATAGCACCTCAGTTATTGCATTAGGAATTAAGGGATTTTTAAATGACTTGTGATATTCAGGATAACTGTCACTGTAATTTTAATTCCCTTCAATACACCTAGCCTGTATAAGCTGACCAGGATCCTCACTTTAATTTTTTACATTCCCAAATATCAACCCCATACATGGCTGTGGGCCATTTCCTTGACTGTTCTAAACAGTGTTGGTAGTAGTAACTGCAGTGTAATACCCCCCTTGTTCTGTCCTGCATAGCAGATAATTTTGTATGACAAATCACAGGTAGGTTGGTGACAAAAAGCAGAGAAATTCTCCCCCACTATCCTGTATACAATTTCCCCTGGCATAAATCAGTGCCTCATCCTTCCATCTGGCCCTCTTAAAATTCAAGTGACTTATATGGAGCCCAGACAGGTCCCTTACATGTTCTAGGACTCTATCTTTGAGTAGCCGATTAGTTTTGCCTACATAGTAGGCTGGGCATTTTGTACAGAAACCAAAGTATACAACATTCTTACTATAACAGTCTGTATAAAAGCGTGTATCAATGCTGAACTTTCTAGTCGGGTGTGTATACTGCTCCCCTCCAAATATGAAGGGGCAGGCTGTACACCTTCTACTTGGAAAGGTACCTATCCTATCAGACCTTGCATAGTGGTCTCCATCTAACTTCTTATAGCACAATTGTCTTTTTATTTAATGACATGCTGTTTTTGAAGGTAAACGATAGTGTAGCCCTTATAACACCTTCTAATTCATCCACATTTAACAATATGCCCCAATTATTTTTAATCACAGACTGTACTGATAGTACTTGCAAATGTTAATGGAAAACGTAATACATCATTCTCTGGATTCCTGGTTACTGTGGTACTGGTGGCATAGTTACTTTGGTTATCCTGGTTGGTTCTCGTCCTATCATAATAGGGCTTGTACCTCTCTCTTCTCTCATTCCAAGCCACTTTTATTTGTTTGTCTATATCTCTGGCTTTATATCCCCTGTCAATAAATTCACATTTTAACAGGGTAAGTGCCTGGGACAAACTATCATCATCATTATATAGCCTCATGCATCTAACTCTCTGTCCTTTGATCACATTGCTTTTAGTGTAGTTAGGATGCATACTACCACTATGTAGAACATTATTCTTTCTAATGGGTTTCATGTACATGGAGGTATGAACATAATTGAGTGTATCTCTTGTAACTTTTACATCTAGAAACTCTATTTCTCTATTTGAATATTTGTATGTAAAATTCAAAAAGGGGATAATGGTATTAATGAAATCTAGAAATTGTTGCAAATTATCTTCGTTATCATGCCACAACAGAAAAATATCATCAACAAAACATTTGTACCATATAACAGACTTAGCAAAAACGTTACCTGTCAAAATATTCTCAGTTTCCCATTGTACAAGTACTAGGTTGGCATAGCTATTGGCACAAGCAGTGCCCATAGCCATGCCAACCTTCTGTATATAAAACTTGTCGCCAAACACAAAGATATTATTTTCTAGGATGATCTCAAGTAAGGTACAAATAAGTTGAAATTTGGTATTTTCTATCCCTTTTTTATTAAGTAGTTCCCTTACATTATCTATGCCCCAAGAATGGGGAATAACTGTGAAAAAGGACTCTACATCAAGAGTAACAAGCCAACATTAGTCATCTATACCCTCCAAATGTGCACTAAGGTCTTTCAAAAAATCTTTAGTTTCCAATAAGACAGTAGTACATTCCTTAAGTATAGGATGCAGGTTTTTCTCAACATATATTGACAGTGGTTCTGTCGTCCACCCCCGACTAGATACTATAGATCGCATGGGTGGGCTTTCTATGTTTTTATGGACTTTTGGTAGACCATATATTATTGGAGTCACTGGGTACTCTATATTGAAATATTCAAAAAGTGGCTCAGAAATCTTGCCTGTTACTAACATATCAAACAAAAAAAACTTGCAGTCTATCTGTAATGGCTTTAACATGAGTTGCAGAAATCTCACAATAAGTATCAGTGTTACTTAAATGTATTAACATACTTGCAATATATTTGTCGCTATCTAAAATAACAATTCCTCCACCTTTATCTGCTGGGTGTATTTCAACACTTTTAAAGCATTTTAAGCCATTTAACGCTTGCTGTTCACATTTAGATAAATTATAAAAAACATTGGTACCTTCATTGCTAAGCACACTTCTTATTTGTATTTCACACACATCAATGAATAAATCAATCCCAGAATTACTGGGAGGTACAAAAGTACTAGGTTTTTTAAAAACATTATATTCATTGGATCCACCTTGAAAAATAGTTTTTAAAGTCAGTGTCCTGCCAAATAGCGTCAGTTCTTTTAGCACATTCACCAAGCCTACTCTCTGGGCAGGAACAAAACTCAAACCTCTGTTCAATAAAGTTTTTTGTGCTTCAGTCAAGGAAATGGAGGAAATATTAAAAATCAAACCTGTTTGCTTCTTTTCAGGAATTTGTTCTGGTCGTCCACACTGTGGGGTCTCCGTGTCTTGCCATACTGGGGTCGATTGTGCGACCTCCCTCGTATTGGGAAAGGTTATTCTAACAAAAAAGTCCCATTTGTATTCTTGGAAGAGCATTCATGAATGC